>NW_021145506.1:39545-87790 GCF_002837175.3 Physeter macrocephalus
GTGAGCCACGGCCGCTGAGCCTGCGCGGCCGGAGCCTGTGCTCCGCGACGGGAGAGGCCACAGCGGTGAGAGGCCCGCAAAAAAAAAAAAAAAGAATGTCAGGTGATGTGTCCTGAAGAAGAAGAAAGCAGAACTACAGGGAGTGGTGGGGAAAGTTGAGCCTAGCAGAAGCGTGTTCCAGGTGAGAGGAACAGCTGGTGCAAAGGCCCTGGGGCAGGACCATGCTTGATGAAGGCCAGCATGCCTAGAACAGAGGGAGTGAAGGGGAGGGTGGGAGGAGGTGAGGCAGCAGAGGTCCAATTGCATGGAACTGTGGGCCGAGGTGTAAGGGTGGTTGTAGCTCGGGGGAGGTGGGAGCCACGGAGGGTTCTGAGGGCGGGCGGGCGGGCGGGATATGATCTGACGTGGGTTTCAGCAGGCTCCCTCGGCTGCCAGAGGGCTGAAGGGGACCGGGGTGGGCACAGGAAGGCCGGGAAGAGGTGCTGCCCTGGCCCCTAAAGACGGAGGGCAGACGAGCAGTTGACAGGGGCTGTGGTGTCGGGGAGACTGGGGTGACTGCTAATGGGTACTGGTTTCTTTCTGATGAAAATGTTCTGGAAATGAATAGTGGTGATGGTTGCACAACTCTGTGCATACACCGAAAACTGCTTTAAAAGGGTGATTTTTATAGTATGTGAATTGTATCTTAATTTTTTAAAATTTAGAGCACACCAGGATTTCTAACCAAAACTGATGTACGTAGAGAAGATTGGAAGGAAGTATTAGTGATAACTGTCCCAGGGCGAGGGGGACCTTGGTTTTTTTTCCTTTCTACTTTTGTATACTTTCCAACTTCTAAAATTAAAAGTAGGAATTTCCCTCTAAAAGTTAAGTGCTTCGTGATGGGGGGGGGGCGGGTAGGGAATCGATTGGAAAGCTGGGCCCCTTTCTCCAGCCCGTTTCAGACGCCGTCTGTGAGTCTGCGGGCTTTCACGTGGCGGCTCTGGCCCTCAGCTCTGACCTTCTGGAATTCCGTGCCTGCTCACGTGGCCTCGGTCGTCACAGGACCAGAGATCCCCGTGGCCCTCCCCTGGCCTGCGTGCGAGCCGCCTGCGTGGTGCCCCCACCCGGAGACCCCCTTTGTCTGCTTGCACGCCGTCAGCCACGGGCCGCTCACCACCTCCCCAGGCGGCAGGCTCATTCCATTCCTGGGCGGCTCTTGCCTGTGAGCAAGTTCTTCCTTATATGGAGACGAAAGCTGTCTTCCTGTTGCTTCTACACCTCCTCACCTCCCTCTCTGAGCCCTAGTCTCTGGGTGTGTGGCATGGGGCTCCCGGCGCCTCCTTGACCTGCTCTTGGCTGCTGGGAGGCTGTGGAGGGACCCGGGGATTAGCAGCCCAGGGCGGTGTCGGCGGCCACGCGGTTCTGGGATGAAGCGGGTCTGGGCCTCTGCCCCGGAAGCATGGCTGAGTAGGGTGACCACGTGCAACGTTCAGACCATCACCATGGAACTGGAATTTGATACTCATCCCAGAGGCTGAAAACTCAGCTCTCTCCGTAGACCAGAAGGGAATAATCATCTTCAGAGGTAAAGCAGGCAAATCCCACAGTGACTTCCACGTGCTAATTTCCATTAATCAACACCCCCTTTTGAAGGTGAAAAAACTGAGGCTGAGAAAGGCAATGGGAAGCCGCTGAGTGAGTCTGTTGCCACAGGTCCCGGGAGTGTGTGGGCCGTGTAGGAAGCTGACCAGCAATCGGCCTCCCCGCTCCGCAGCTGGAAACGCTGCTAGTCGTGGCTGGTTGGACTTGGCTCTCGGCCCTGTCAGCTTGTCCAGTGAAGGGTCCTCACATCTGTTTTGGTCCTAGGTTTGGGAGGAGTCTCCTGGTCGCACACTGAGCTAGCTTTTTGCTGACTTTAGGGAGAGCGCTATTACAGCCTAGAAGCCTGCTGTCCAGCCCGTGTCTGCCCCACTCCCATCCCCCAGCACCGTCACCCACAAGCAGGAGCAGACGCGTTATCCCTCTGCTCAGCTGTGGAAACCGGGCCCAGAGAGGGTGTGGAGCTGCCCAGGGACACACAGCCGGGATATGGCAGAGCTGGACTTGCTCTGGGGGCAGGTGGGGGCCTGCCTTTCCTGGTTCAGGGTGTCTGGGAGTGTGGTGACCTCAGCCCCCACTAACTCTCCTGGAGAGCCCAGCAGGGCGTCTGAAGCCAGGGCTGGACCCCTTTCTTCCACACGTGGTGCCGGGTGGGCTGCGCTGGGCTGGGGCCTGGGCGTAACAGGTGCATAAGAGCGGCCCCTCGAGAAGCTCTGGGGACAGCACAGTGGTTTGGGCTGGACCTGAAATCACCCAGGCCTGTGCCTCGCTCTTCTCCCCCAGCCCCAGTTTTCGTGTCTCTAAGGTGGGCTGAAGACACCTACCTCCAGGGCTGCTGGGACGGTTCCCGGGGAGCGCTTGGTGGAGTTGGCGCCATCTCCACCCGCCACCCCTGCCCCCACCCGTCACCTGGCTTCCACCGGGGAATTTGGGATGGAGCCAGACTAGGAGGCGGAGCACAGGAACAGTGATTTCCCCTCCCCCTCCCCCTCCCCCATCCTCACACACACACACACACACACACACACACACACACACACACTCATGCAGCTCCCTAGACGGCCCCCGCCCACACCCTCCAGCAGTTTCTTCTCCATCCTTCCAGAGGACATTCTCTGCAGATCCAGGAGGCCCAGAATTCAGGCTTTTGATGTGAATGTCCCCGGGATTCACCTGCCCCTGGAGACACTGGGCCCGGGCCTCCCTCATCCTGCAGCTGGGGCAGGGGACTCACACACACACACACACACACACACACACACACACACACACTCATGCAGCTCCCTAGACGGCCCCCGCCCACACCCTCCAGCAGTTTCTTCTCCATCCTTCCAGAGGACATTCTCTGCAGATCCAGGAGGCCCAGAATTCAGGCTTTTGATGTGAATGTCCCCGGGATTCACCTGCCCCTGGAGACACTGGGCCCGGGCCTCCCTCATCCTGCAGCTGGGGCAGGGGACTGGGTCCTCCTTAGGAAGAGCGTGCCACCAGCAGCCTGGGGCCAGGCGGGACAAGGTCAGGAGGACTCGGGTCCTCAGGTGCCGGGGGCTGGCTGTGGGCCAGGGGAGTCCCTGGGGGCCGCGTCCCTGGAGCCACCAAGTCGAGGGAGGGCAGAGGCCCCAGGAGCTCTGAGCCGAGCTGGGAAGGGGCTGGAGGGGTCACGTGAGCCACGAGAGGTAGGGGCGCCACGCGCGGGTCGGGGACAGCGACCCGGAGGCAGGTGTGGGTGTGTGTGGCGCGGTCACAGAGGAGTCTCTGCGTGTCCTCTCCCCGTGCCCCTCGCACATCCACGCACGCCCCGTGTGCATCTCCTCGCCTGCGCATAAGAGCACGTGTGTGTCTAATCGGGAGTGTGTGTGTGCACGTCCTGACCGCCTTGATCTGCTGTGTGAGGTGGGGGGGGTTTGGGGGAGGGAGCAACGCTCGCCCTCTCGCTGGGCTCCCTCCCAGGCGGGCAGAGGAAGCCACTGGGGCCCAAGGAGGGGCTCTGAGGAAGTGGAGGGCTGTCTGTTGTCGCTCCCATTCTCTAATGCCTAGGGAGCCCCTGGGCCTGGGCCGGAGGGGCCATGTGGCCCAGCGAGAAGGGGCAGGGACAGTCTGCGTGTGCACACGTCTGTGTGCTGGTACCTTTGTGTGTTTTTACGTGTCCGTTGGCCTGTGTCGGGGGCTGTGCCGTGGGGCCTGGCTGCGTGTGTGCGTCCAGCCTCCCCGGTCACCGCAGGCCTGGGGCCTCTGTGTGGGCCACTGCGGGCTTGACGGTGCTTCTTCCCTGGGGGGCGAGTGGCCCTGAACTGGGCCTTTTCCCTTCTTCCTACGTGGTCCCCAGAGGAACATGTCCACAGCATGGTGACCACAGTAGGCCTCTGCCAGCCTCAGGGTTGAGGCTGGGCTGGGGTCAGAGGTCAGCCTCTGGCTAGAGACTACGGCTGGGGTCAGAGGTCCATCCCCGGCAGAGGGCGGGGGTCTGTCTGTGACTGGGGCCAGGGGTTCACGCGCATTGGTGCAGCGCCGGCAGACCCCTGCCCACCCTCTCCCCCAGGCTCCCTTGTTCCCTCCCCTCTGCTTCCATCTCACCCCCCTTCCTCCCCCCCTCCCCGCCCTTCATCTGCACTTCCCGTATGTCCATCTGTCTTCCCTCCCTCTCCTTTGCCCCCCACTGATCCGCTCTCCGAATCCGGGGCCTTGCAGTCTCCAAGCTCAGGGACAGAATCCAGCATCTTCGGGGCGCTGGGACGCTGGGACGCTGAGAGAGGAAGGTGATGGCGGGGGCAGGGTGATGGGGCTGCATTGGCCTGGATCCCCCAGCAGAGGGAGGCTGCGGAGGCTCCTGGCAGGGTGGGTGTGTGAGAGAGAGAAAGTCGGAGACCTCCAGGCCAGGTCCCACACCCAGGGAAGAGGGTCCCCTAGCAGGTGGGTGTGCCCTATCTGAGGATGAAGTTATATGAGCTCATCTGGTGGCCTCCCACCAGTCTAGAAAGGAAGGATGGACAGACAGATGGCAGAGATCAAAGGTCGTACAGATCAAAGGCTGGGGAAGGACTGGTCTTGGCCTGACATTCAGCCGGCACTGAGCGTACCCCAGCGCAGCCAGCCCCAGGGCCACAGGCCACCCCGGGCAGGAGAGAGGGACGCCACGCAGCCCCGCTCCTGCCCTGACTATGGCAGAACCTAAATGGGGAGACCCCACACCTTCCTGCAACCTCTCCTGCCGCCGGCCCCTGGGATGTGGGGGAGGGGAACAAACTGAAAATGTGCCCCAGACTTAAGGGAACTTGGGTATTTATACCACTGATCCCCCTGCCCCGCCCCCAGCAAAAACATCAAGTTCTTTGCCCTGAGTCCACATTGTGGCCCAGCTCTCAGGAAGTGCTGGGCGTGAGAGGGCTTGGGGAGAAAAAGGAGGCGGGCGGGAGCTGTTGGCCGTCCACGTTGGCCCCCGAGGGCAGGGGGCGGGTCTGCCTTGTTCTCTGCTGTCTCCCTGGCGCCCTGACAACACCTGGCACCCGGAGGGCACTCCAGAAGCGTTGGGCCAAGGAGCCAAGGAGCGATCCGGGGGGCAGGCTTGCCTGCTGGTCTGTGAGGTGGACAGGAGCCGCGGGGAGGGAGGTACGCGGGCCTCGGCTGCTGGCCTGGACCCACAGGTGCATAAAAAGGGGAAACTGAGGCTTGGAGTGGACACAACTTGTCAGGTCACCGGAGCTGACCCAGGCGGGCACGGCTCCTGGCACATCTGCTGACATTGGAGGCATCTGAGCTGACAGAGTGGGCGTGAAGGTCACAGACCTGTCACGGGCAGGAAGACTGCCCTCTCGCTGGGGGAGCCCGCCCCACGTGCTCACCTGGCTGCCCGCAGCGGCTAATCCTGTCAGCCCTGCCTCCAAAATAAACCCAGAACTGGACACCCTCTCGGCTCTCCCTGGTCCCCGTCCTGGCCAGGCCACCTCCCTGGCCTCCCTGCTCCTGCCCTGGCCTCACCCCTGCGAGGACCCGTGGAGGTCCCTGGCCTCCTTGGCTCAGAGCGCTGCAGGGACACCTCATCTCGTGCCCCGCGAGAGCTGCAGGCCTTACAGACGTGCGCGAGGGCCTGTGGGTGGCTCCTGTCCCTTCTCTGTCCCCGTTTGCTCCCATGCGCCCCATCGCACCTCCACTCTGGCCGCCGGCCTCTGGGCCTCCTCCGCCCTTGCCGTCCCCTCTGTCTGCACAGCTCTACCCCCGGTAGCTGCCTGCTTCACCACCTTCGTGTTTCAGGTCTGTTCTCACCTGTTTCAAGTGCCAGTTCCCTGGCCAGCGACAGGAAAACAGCATCCCCGCCCCAGGTACTCCCAGCCCCCTCTCCAGCTTCATTTATTTGTCACAGCTCACCTCCCCTAAATGTCACAGACCATGGAACTCGCTCACTCGTGCAGTTTCTTGACCGTGTCCTGACGAGGAGGAAGGGGAGCTTTGTCTTGTTCCTTGCTCTGAATCCTCATGTGCAGAACGGTCCTGGAACATAGTAGGTGCTCAGTAAATACGGGCCAAGCAGTTGGGTGACGGTGGGCCAGCCATCTGGACCTCAGGGACCCTGTCTCTGAAATGGGGAGGGTGGCCGAGAAGAGGGAAGGATGGAAACTTGAAGTTGCTGGTGCACCTCTGACCCCAGGCCTGCGCCCCTGCAGGCCAGATACGTGGTGCTGCGTCCTCTCCTCGGCGAGCTGCAGCCCCCCTGAGGCCAGGAGGCCTGGGGGTCACCAGAGCAGGGCTGAGTTTGAACGAGACTTCTGGGTCTCGGTAGCAGCCGCCTGGCCTGGTGTCTGGCGTGCACGTCCCTTTTCTCTGCCTCTCGTGCCTACCAGGGTGGCGCCTGGCTCACCCCTTCCCTGATGGCCTGTCAGTGAGCCGAACATCTGGCAGCCCCGCTGGCCGCATTGCCTGCCTGGGGTCCCTGTTGATTATTGCACCCTGGACAGCATTTGGACACAGGCTTTGCAGGAAGGCGGCTTTGCAGACAGTGCTGGGCGAGTGAAGGGCCGCCAGTCCAAGCCCTGGCTCTCTGACTGCAGCCATGCCTCCCCAGGAAGCAGCGGCCCTTTGAGACCGTGAACACCACACCCTGGCCCACGGGACTCTCCCGCCAGCCACGCGAGGGCATCCCCTCTCCCCGCTGAGCCTGGGGCAGGACTCACGTGGTGGGCTGTGGGCTTAGACCCCTGGCCGGAGCAGGGAGCCAGTCAGCCAGGCAGCCTCCCCTCAGTGCGGACGGAGGACCCGCCGTGTGCTGGGCACGGCCTCCACAATCCCATGAATCCTGCTAGTAGGGTCTGATGGGACAGGCAAGGGGTTGTGGGCTGTGCAGGCCTAAGTCTGAATCTTGATGCTGTCACTTCATTCGTTCCTTTTGCTAACTGCATACTGAGTGCCTGCTCTGGAAACTTACAGTCAGGTGGGGATCAGCTTGTCCTGCTGTGTGTTCTCGACAAGTCCTCTGACGGCTCTGAGCCTGGCTTCTCTCAGAGATTGGCAGATCCCTTCCATGAGGGGCTGTCCTCACCCCCTTCCATGACAACACTGGTGGAAGGACCCTGGCCAGGTAGGGGGTCTCTGTCCTTTTTGGCAGGTGTGACTCTGGATCCTCAGCCATGCCCTTATCCTCCTTTGGGATGAGCCATGGCTCACCATCTCATTCCTCCAGACTCTTAGGTCTCCTGCTCGGAATCCAGAATCCATGAAGGGCCCTAGAGTGACCTTGGATGAGTCATACCATCTGTCCTTGCCCTGCTGTTTTCTGTCCCCTCCCATTGTTCTCCAGAGGGGCCCTGGGTTCAAAGAGAAAGCCCTGGGCTGGGTCAGGCTCACTCACTCAGTCACCAAATACTTATTGAATGTGTGCCAAGCACCATTCCAGGCACGGAGGATACACCAGTGAGCAAACAGACAAAAATTCCTACAAAATACATATGTCAGTGAACTGTATGGTACATTAGAGGGGGGGGGGAGCATTCCAGGCAGAAGCACCAGCAAGTGCAAAGGCCCTGAGGTGAGAACGTGCCTGGTGAATTCAAGGGACCGCAAGGAGACAGCGGTGAGGAGCAGGGGCAGCTGATTGTGTGGGAGCTTTAGCCACTGTGAGGACTTTGTCTTCTGATCTGAAACCAGGAAGGGGAGGGAGCCTGTGCCTGCCCCCCAGGGGAAGGGGGCATCCACTACCAACCTCATTCTCCCACCTGCCGCGTAGCCCGTGGGCGGCTGGAGGCGGTGGCTGAGTCAGCACGTGACAGGGACGGTCTGAGGCTGTTGGGCGGCTGGCACTGAGGCTGGGTCGGGGGTCCCAGCAGGGACGGGGACTCTTTGGCCTAATGGTGCACAGAGCGGGCCTCTCCTGGCTCTCTGAGCGGCCTCAGGACTGAGTGACCCTGGCTCCCAGGCCAGATAATTGAAGATGGAGATTAAGCAGTCTGCGGTTCAGAGATGGGGGGTGGGGGTGGGGCTAGAGCCCAGAGCGGGGAGAGGCTGCTCAGGGCCTGCTGGGGGGATCAGGTGCCTGCAGCTGGCGTCTCTGTTTTTGGTGCGTCCTTCCCAGGTGAGTCTGGGGTCAGCCTAGAAGGTCCATTTCTGGGAGCAAAAAGGGCTGCTCTTTGCCCCAGGCGGCCGCACTCAGGACTGGGCAGGCTGTAAGATGTTCCAGGCCAGTGGTTCCCAAGCCTGGCTGTGAGACGCTGATTCCCAGAAAGGGGGAACAGCCTGTGAAGAGGCTCTGGGCACTTGGGTTGATGAGGTCTGGGCCAGAGCCCAGGAACCTGTTTTTTTTTCATCCCCAGTTGACACCCTACAAATAAATGGCAGGTTTGGGAGCGACTGTTCTGGTCACTGGGGTCCTAATGGCCCCTGTGCCACCAGGACCTGGGGGCAGAGCAATCCTACATAAGCCCCATCTCGAATGCCCCCAGCCCCAGCCCAGAGGAGGCCGGGCTGAGGAGGCCCTCCAGCAGTGGTGTGATGTGCTGCTGGCTACTCCCCAGGTCTCAGGGAAGGCCAGGGAGGGCGGGGAGGAGGCAGGGGTGGGTGTAGGATGTATGAATCCGTTAGTGGGGGGGGTTAGTAGGCGGGGACAGGGGTCCCCTGAATCACTGAAAAGCAAAGCCCGAGTGTGACAGGGCGTGGGGTGCCCTCCTCCCTCCTGCCAGACAGAGAGGGGCCTGAGGGGAGGCAAGGTGGCGGCCGAGGAGAATGGCACGGACAGATTGGCGAGCAGGAGAAAGTGGAGAGAGCCAGCTCTGACGCATCAGGGTGATCCCTGGCGCGATAATCGGGCGGACGGACGATAGGCCGGACACGTGTATGGATAGAAGGTGGGTGGATGCAGAGAGGATGGATGAATGAATGAATGGCTGCGTGGGCGGCGCGCTGCCGGGCGAGGGGCGGGCTGCCGAGCGCTCAATCACGGCCCCGGGGCGCGGCGCCCGCCTGCTACGCTCACCCCCGCCCCCCACCTTGGCCCCGCCCGGGGCGCGTAGTTCCGCGTCCCTGGGGCTCTGGGGCCGCTCCGGCGGCTGCCCCGGGACTGGAGCGAGGAGGGGCCGCCCCTCGGCCGCGGGGGAGCCGGAGGTACGGTCCCGCCCCGAGGCCCCGGCCCCGCTCTTCTTTGTCTGGGCCAGGTCCTCCGCCGTCTCCGGACCGCGACCCGCCTCTGCGGGCAGCCCTCGCCGCGCGCTTCTGGGCTGCTCCCGGCTCTTCGAGCCCTGGGTGCCCGCTAGCCCCCGGCCCGGTAGGGTCCTCCAAACCCGGTGCCTCTAGGACCGCGGGGCTGGCCAGGGCCAGGATCTCCAAGCTGCGTCTCTGGTGCGGACGGGGGTGTGGGGTGGGGGCGGGATGCGGGCCCCCGGGTCTCCGCCTTCTCTTTTCCGCCACCACTCGTCTCGCTTCGCCCCGACCCCAGCGCGGCCTGTTCGTGCCTCAAGCGCCTCTTCTGCGGCGGTGCGGTCCCCGACGCCACGCGGACCCCCCCTCCCCCACCCCCTCAAAGCCAGGCCTCGGCCCCGCACGCGGAACACTGCCCCGCCAGCCCCACACAAGGCTGCCTGCGGGCGCACCCCAGCCCTGCATGGTCCCTACAACCGCAGCCCCACGCAAACAAGCCCCCACGGAGACACGACACCCCTGAGACACTCGGGCCCACGCAGACGCAAGCCCGTAAACACACAACCTCACGCAGACACGGCCCACACAGGCGCAGTCCCGCAACCCTCGATAAACAATCGCACACAAACAGCCCCACGCAGGCACCGCATCACTCCGTGCCCCTGAGACCCAGAAGCACATTCACAAGCTCGCCGCAGGCCCCCAAGCCCCGTGATATTCACACGGAAGACAGACCAGAAACACACAGCCACACTGATACACACACGGGCCCAAGCGCGCAGCCAGGAGCTCATCCACGGGCTCTTAAGTCACTGGGAAAATATTAAAGCGTTCCCTCCCTCCCCTTCCATGTCTGACGCGCGCGCGCACGAAGACACTCACCCCCCCCCACCCCCACCCCCCGCCTGGTCTCTAAGCGCCTCGGAGCCTCCTAGCCGTTGACCCCGAGCCCCTGCGGTGAGAGCCGCGGGAGCGTCTCCCCGGCGCCCCCTCCTCCCGCTCCCTTCACCAGCTCCCGCTCCTCCCCCGCCTCCTCCTTCCCTGCCCCCTCCGCCTCCTCCCCTCCCCCGCGTCTGGGGCGCGGGCTGCGCGCAGCCAAGCCCCCTCATCGCGCGCCCCTCCCCGCGCGCGCCCCGCGCCCGCATCGCGCTCGCCGAGTGGATGCGGCCACTGGGCTGTCTCTACCTCCTGCCCCGGTGGCCCGTGAATAATGGCTACTGAGGGCGCTCGCAGGGTCTGCTGAGAAGGAAACGCGGGGCGCTAGAGGCGCGGCGCGCGCGGGAGCGCGAGGGAGAAAGGAGCGAGCCCCGGGCCGCGGCGAGCGGCGGGCGGAGAGAAAGGAACCGTGCGAGCGCTCACATTTTTTTCTCCCAAGGATCTCATCCGGCCGCCGCGTTCTGGAAGAGACGAGGGGAGAGCGCGCGCGAGCTGAGGAGGAGGAGAGGCGGCGCGGGGAAGGGAGGCGGCGAGACGCGCAGCGCCCGGGAGACCCAGGAGGAACCCGCAGGTATTGTTGGCGGCGGAGCTTTGTGTCTTCGGGGGGCCGATCCGGGCGCGAGGGCTCCCGGGGCTGCCGGCGGGGGTCGCCGCCCGCCCCCGGCACCCCTCCCGCCGCGCCGCGATCTTGGCTGGAGTTGCAGATCTGCCTGTTTGGGGTTTTCCACACCGTTGAGGAAATCGGTCTCAGAAGGAATTTCTTTTTTCTTTTTTTTGGCCGCAGTTTGGTTGTGCTGGAGATTCCTCCCTCCCCTTTTCGCCACCATACATAGGTGAGGGGTCTTGGCGACAGTGCCGCTGGCCTAAGGCTGGGGTCTGAGATGGCGGGGCTGGTGGCCGCGGACGGGAGGGGAGGGACGCGGGGAAGGAAGGAGTTTGCTCAAGTTCGCAATCTGCGCCCGGGAGCTGGGCAGGCGGGGAGGGGTGTCTGCGCGCCCCGTCCTGCTCCGGGCCACCGGTGGGAAACTTCCCGAGAGCGCAGCCTCCCGGGGGACTCGGCGCCCCCGACGCCTCGGGCGCTTCCTCCGGCCGCCGCAGCCCCTCCTCGCAGCCCGCGAGCGCGGAGGTCGCGCTCTCCCCGCCCCCGCCTTCCTCCTCCCCCGGCAGCTTCCGGATCTGGACAGAGCGAGAGGAGCTGCTCTAAACACTTCCCCTGGAGACCCCTCCCCACTGGCCGTGATAGCTCCCCTGCCCCGCACCGCCGCCTCGCGCGCGCCCCAGTGGCCAGGTTGACAATGAAACCTCGCGCCTGTGCGGTTGCGGGGGGAGGCGGGGGGGGGGGGTCGAAGCTCGGTCTCTCCGGGGGCTGCTGACCCCAGCCGGGGAAAGGGGGAGGGCGACTCCTTAGGGGGAGGGGCTTGTTTGGGTTAGAGATGTGGACGTCGGATGGGTCGGGCGGGGTGGGGTGCGCAGTGGAGGCCCGAGGCTTGGGTTCGGGGCCCGGGTCGTGGGTTCCAGCCTCTCTCGGGCTTGGTGATTGGCTGGTGACTCCAGGCACGTCGAGCCCCCCCCCCCCCCCCCCCCCCCCCCCCCCCCCCCATGCCCGCCTCCAGGGCTTCAGAGGTGATCCCGAGGGTGCTGTGTGTGTGTGTGTGTGTGTGTGTGTGTGTGACGGAGTGTGTGTCTCCTGCGATCCACAGCAGACGCTGCTCCTTGACCCGGAGATCCGGACCCTCGCCCCTCCCCTAGGGGCTGGGGGAGGGGAGAAGAGGGGTGGGAACTTCTCCTTTCCCGCCTGGGCCCTGCGAAGGGAGCGCTGGCCCGGAGAATTTCTGGGGACCGCAGTCCTGAAGGGGGGCTCAGCTCAAAGTGGCGGCCGCAGGGTCAGCTAAGCGCTCGGATTCCTTTGCTCCTTGGGGGCGGAGGGGAGGGGTGAAAGGGGTCGGGGCTAGTTGGCATGGGAGCGGGGGTGAAGGAGAGTCCGTGGAAATCTGCCTTCGTTGGGTTCCAGGCAGCGGCGCAGGGTGCTAAGGGGGGCTCTCCCCTTTTTCTCCCGAGGCTTGGGCCCAGCAACCCGGTCAGGTGAAGGAGATCCTTCCACTTAAGGAGGGGTTCCTGCGGGAGGGGGGCAGCTGTTCTGTGGCTCCGTCCAGACGTGGGAAGAGTTAACCCTCCTGGGAAACCTGTCAGCCCCAACCCGCAGGCCGCAGTGTGGACCTTTGACGTGCCGTGCTCCCGCCTGGTGGGATGGTGCCTTACTCAGGGACCCTGGGGAGGTGGGAATCTGAGCCCAGAGATGGTGCCCGCAGCCAGATAGCAGCTGTGTGGCCTCAAGGGAAAAGGGGTTATGCCTACTGCCTTGGGGCTATTGCCGTGGACCTGGGGTGGATGCGTTCCCCCAGTCCCCATTGCCCGCCTTTAAGCGTGGGTTTCTGACCCATAGGCTAGACTGTGAGGCCCTGGCAGCTGAGGGCAGGCCTGCCGAGGCTGCAGAAGGCAGGACCTGGCAGCATCGATTTCTGCCCACCCGAGGGCCAGATACAGCACGGGCCCCTGGTGTAGATCCTGGGGGGTGGGGGGGGCGCGTCTTCCCTCCTGGTTTCCCTTTCCTGTAAGTGAGAGCCCAGCCTGGCCACGATGAGCAGTGGCCTTTGGCTGATGGACACAGGGGAGAATGCATCAGTAATGAATGAATGAATAAATGAACGGTAGGGGAAAGTTTCTCAATTGGAGGCATTCAGTCCTTGTTGTTTTTTTAAACGATATTTTCAATGTATGTATTTTAAAATATGGTTAATAGGAAAATGTGAAAAATAGAGAAAAATAAAAAAGGCTACAGGCAGCCTTGGAGGGCTCTGACAATGTGAATGTTTTGTTTTGTTTCTCCACAGTCTTCTTGACTTGGTGGTTGGTTTGTTTTTTAGAGACTTGTCGGCATTCTTTATGTTCAGACGTATATCCTGCTCTCTTCGTTGGCGCTAACGGGAGCCTTTTCCTGTTTTGTAACCAACTCTTCATAAACACCGCAGCTAATGTCTTCAGGCTTTTCCAATTGGGTGGATGCGCCACCGTTTACTTAATATTCCCCTTTTGTTCCGCGTTCTGGTTGCTCCCTGATGAATGAGGTAGTGGATTTATTTGTGTGGAGAGCTTTTTTTTGACGTTTAAAATGATTTCCTCAAAATGACGCTGCTGGCACCTGCAGCGGGAGAAACGGGCTCCTCGTTTTTTCCCTGATGAGTGGAACACTCTTCTCCTTCCTCCCCACTATCTAGAAGCTTCTCTCAGAGCCGAAAGAGCCTTGGCAATGAATCACCTGTCTGACCTCCTTGCTTTGACAGAGGAGGAAACGTGAGCGCAGAGAGGGAAGTGAATTCCAAGGTCACACAGCAGCCGCTGGGCCTTGTAGCGGCCAAGAATGGGCTACTGATCTGCCTTTTGGCTTCTGCATCTGGGAAGAGTCCCTAGGGCTCTTTTAGGCTGACCTTGGCCATCTCACAGATGGGGGCACTGAGGCCACAAGAGAGGAGAAGCACCTGGCTGGCCTATCATGTTGGCAGCTAGAGCACCAGGCAGGCTCCTCGGCCCGTGTGTGTCATGCACAATGGCTATGGCCACGATGTCCACGGCACCTGGGGCCACCCAAGGTACCAGCCTGCCATCGGCCAGCCGTGGATTCCCTATGGCCCCTCCACGCGGCTCCCCCTTCCCCCTTGCCATCCCATTTTCCAGGAGGAAAAGCTGAGGATCCAAAGCAGGTGCGGAGAGACGGTGGGACTGCAGATGTCAGAGGACCCCAGTGCTCACGCCCCTTTCCCCAGGCCCCCGCCTTCCTATCTGGAGACCTAGCTCTGGGTTTCTTCAGTGGCTGGGAGTGGGTATGGGCACAGACAGCCGCTGCGGGGCAGTGGGGAAGGACCAGCGACATCTCACCCACTCCCTCTGGCTCAGCTTGAGCCCAGGAGGCCCCTGGGGAGGAAGGGGGAAGGGGGGGGGAAGAAGAGGAGGAGAGGAGGAAGGTTGGGAGCAGAGGCGCACGGAGAAAAAGAAAGGGGTTAGAAAGGGGGTAGAGGCAGAAAATGGGGAAGGAGAGGACCTGTTTAAAGTGAAAAAAGGAGAGAGGAAGCCCCCGGCCCCCAGCCTCATTGGGCACCCAGAGGAGCGGCTGGGGGCATGGCTCCCAGTGCGGGCGGCGGCTGGCCAGAGCCGCACGGCCCGGACAGGCTGGACCTCGGGGTGGGCTCGCTCAGGGCAGAGTGGAGCAGCTGTTCAGGGGGCTCTGGGGATCCGGAGGATCCAGGCCAGGTGGGTGGCAGGGAGGCAAGACCTGGGTGGTGGCTTCTCTGTTGGCGGGTCCCTGTGGGGCAGGTGGCAGGGCACCCTCAGGTCCGAGGTCAGGGCCGGGGTGCATGCGGGGGCGAGGCGACTGTGGCTCGGACTCCCCACTGCAGGACAGGGGCCTCCTGTCCCCCCTCTGCACAGCCCTCCCGTGAGTGTGGGTACTTGGGCCTTTCTGTGGTGTCTCTGGGCTTGGACGCCTTCCCGTGTGCCTGCATGTGCATATGTCTGTGTGTCTGATCCTGTTTGTGTATTCTCGGGGGTCGGCGTGCCTGCCAGCCTGGGTGTGTGTGCCCATGTCTGTGTGCCTCGGGCCGTTTGTACATTCTCGGGCATGGGCGCGTGCGTGCATACCTGTGCGTGTGCGTGAATCCGTGTGTGTCCCCGTGTGTACCGTGTCTGTGGGTCTCTGATCCCATTCGTGCATTTCCAGGGGGAGAGCATGCCCTGGAGCTTGGGCACGTGCGTGTTTATCTGTGTGTGAGCACACACTTTCCTCCTAATGGCCCCAAGAGGGATCCAGGCACCAGGCTTTTGTGCTGCTTTCAAGGTTGCAGCTGGGGGGTGGTGAAGGGGGGCGGCCTTCGACTGGGAGGGGTAGGTGGGGGGAGGCAAAAGAAAATCTTAAAAGACCGTCTTCCCTCTGGTCTCCAAGGAGATCAGCCTGTGAAATGATCTGCACGTTAATTAAAAACGATTATATCCTGATTGAGCCATTTCTGCTCACGTCCCCCAGCCAGGGAGAGGCTGAGGCTGAGGCCGGAGATGTAGGATGGGGCGGGGTTCCACTGCAGGGCAGGGCCAGCTCCAGACCCGGCCCCCAGAGTGGAGCGGACCTGGGGGGGGCAGGTGGCGAGGTGCTGGGGGTATGTGACCACGGTAGATGTGAGCTTCTCCTTTGAGTTTTGAAGACACCCCACTCCCAGGTATGTTCTCTGAGGTACAAACAGCTCCGTCCAAGAGGTCGAGGTTCAGAGCCGCCCTCCCTCGAGCGTGGGCCTTTGGGCGTTTCTGTGCTGTGTCGTCGTGCTTGGGTGCGTGCCTGGGTGTCGGGGCGGCAGCCGCCAGGCCCCATGGGTCCCCACTCAGGTGCCGGGCGCTGGGCCTGTTTGCACAGATCCTACGAGTCAGCGTTTGTGGTTCCAGTTTTATAGGGAATTGGCATGCTTGAGGTCACGGGGTCAGGGTTGGGGACCCAGTCCTCTGATCCCGAGGCCCAGACCCCCTTTCTAGCTCCCACCTGCCCCCAGACTCCCGCGATGAGGGGTCCTCCGTCTGCAGGACCCCTGGGAAGCTGGGGTGCCCAAGGGAAACCTTGTCAACCTCACAGCACTCCTGAGTTTGTGCGGTTCTGAGGTCCGAGCTGCACGGGGTGTTAGGGCTGTGGTGTCCTTCACGTGGGGAGCAGGTGACTCGCCACCCGGAGCAGCTCCGCTCTGACTCGTGTTGTCTTCACCAGCCTGGGCAGGGCCTGCTCCCCTCCCTCCCCCGTGGGACCCGCTGGCCACCGAGTAACCACGCTCCTGGGTCCGTTGCCACCAACACCTTTCTGGAGAAGTCTGGGCCAGGTCACACTCTGCCTGACCTGGTTGGCCCCCAGTCAGCCCTGTAAGCCCTGCAGTCGTGGAACAAGTAGCCGTAATAACAAGAAGGCAGGAGACCCTCAGCCTGCAGCCCAGAGTCAGGTGGTGTCGCGGTCTGTAACTGGGAGGCGCTCGGGCGAACCGGGTCACCTCCCATCTGTGGGGACCTGACTGGCCAGAAGGTGCCCCGCCGCCCTGCCCCTCGCACTGCACGCATTCGGCACCAGCCACGAGCATGGGCCTTTCGTGCTTCCTCCAGCCTCAGTTTCCCCTCTGTGCTGTGGGGAGCATAGCTTTTTCCTGACTGGCCTGTCGGGAAGGTAAGGAAAACCAGGTCAAGTTTGTTCGAGTGGCTGGTTGCATCCGGACGCACGGAGAGGCTCGTTAAGCGTTCGCCTGCGCCTCTGTCCAACCAGGGCACCTGTACGTTGCCACGGCGGGGGCCCTGGGTTTGCTGGCTTCTGGGAGGGAGATACGCTGTTGCTCCTTCAGTGCTTCTGGGGGACAGTCTGGGGCTGAGGCGGCTGTTGTCTCGGTAGGAGCCCCCAGGGGACGAAGAAGTTCACTGGGCCCCCCTGAAACTACATTAGCAAAGGTAGAATGTCTGGAAAAAGGGAGGGGATGGTCCTGCTGGACCAGGTCCCACATTCTTAGGGGGAGCTTGACCCAGGGGAGGGTTCTGGGGCCAGAAATGGTGTCACGAGGAACTAGAGGCGTCGATGGGACCAGAAAGGTCCTCTGTCCGTTCCCAAGGGCAGCGCTGGGAGAGAGAGAGAGGCAGATGTTGGCTTCTCCCACGAAAAGCCCTTCGTGCTGAAGCAGGCAGAGACCCTGCCTGCCCGGGCCTGCAGGGTGCCACCTTCCAGGAGCACCTTGACCCACGTGGTATCGGCCTTCTTGCCTTTCCCAGGCCCGGAGATGCCTCCTCTCTCCTCCCACAGTGTCCTGCTTACGCAAAGGCGTGTGGCCCAGGAGCAGTGACCTGGGCTGAGCTCGTGTCTGCACAGCGCAGGGCCTTCCGAACTGCAGTGCCCACAGGGCCAGCAGGCAAGTCTGCCTAGGGTAGGGGGGGCCGCAGCTCAGCTCTGCTGGGTGGCATTTGGGGATGCGGCCCAGGTGCCGTTACCCACCTTCTTAGGAACTGGTACTCAGGTGTTTACGTGACATCTTCTGGTTAGAGTATGTTGTCACCTAATCCGGCAACTCACCTGTGGCCAGATTGAGCCCCCAGGCCGCAGTTTGCAGCCTCCTGGCTAAGTGGCTGTTCCTCAGGGGTCACTGTAACCGCCCTCTGTGTCCAGCCTTGAACCTCAGCCTGCCAGCCTCATGCACGCCTGCACCGTCCCCGGCCCTGTTCGCCGTCTTGGAGGTGAGGCTGTGGGAGCACAGGGCACACCCGGGGCTGCCGGGACCCACCTGAGCGCCGCCTGCCCCGTCCCCCTGTGCGCACAGCCGGGCGGGGCGGGCATCTGCTGGGCACCGGGGTCATAGGTCAGGCTCATTTCCTTCAGACGTTTGCTGACAGCACCCTGGCCCTGTCCCAGGGGAGTCAGGGGGGGCCTCCCAGAGGAAGAAGGGCACGGGCACACCGTACAGCAAGCCTGGAGGCGGGAGAGAACCTGCAGGGCTCTGGAGGTCAGACGGTGGGAGCAGGAGAGGTAGAGGCAGGGGTGGAGGCTGAATGGAGCCTGGACCTTGACTGCTGTGAAGGCAGCGGGGGAAAGCAGGGCGCTCCAGGCGGGGAGCGCGGCCGCAGCAAAGGCCTGGAGGCGTGAGCGCTGGGGCTGGCGAGGGAGACGTGGGAGGACCACCAGAGGACCCGGTGGGGCGGCGTGACCCTTCAGGGCCGGAGTTTGCTCCCTGAGTACGCCCGCCGCCTCTGATTGTAACCCGTGGCACGTGGACTGGACAGAACTCAGACCTGGGGCGCCACTCCAGGGCGAGGCAGGGGCCTGCGGGGCCTGCAGCTGAGCCCAGCCCCCAGCCAGGGGGATTATGACATCTTGGCTGGGGAGGGAGATGGCGGGCCTCGGGGACCAGTAATTAAAGCCCAGCAGATTGTAATTCCCCAGAAGAAAGCTCAGCATGGAGAGGAAGGACACCCAGAGAGGGCAGGAGGGAGGGGCGGTGGGGATGGCAGGGGGCAGAGGACTGGTACCTGGAGTCCTACCGTTCAGAGCATCCTCTCTGCAAGACCTCCTGCTGCTGGGCCCCCGAGCTCTTCTTTCCTGTCTTCAAACTCCCTGTGAAGGAAAGTCTCCTGTTGTCCCCATTTTACAGGTGAGAAAACTGAGGCTTGGAGGAGTCAGGCACCTGCGGGTCAAGGTCCTCGGGGACAGTAAGACACTCGGCTGGGGTGACCCAGGGTGGGCGGCGTCCCAGGCAGGGCAGGCCTTCCCACACCACCCCTCTGTCTGGGGAGGGGGTAAGGGGAGCTGGCGTCGTGGCTCGCATTGCGGTGACTGGGGCAGGTCAGCCACGCGGGGCGTCTCCTGCTGTGACGCGAGGCAGGGGCGGCCCCTCCCAGGTGTCTCCGCACCTGCCCGGGGCTCCAGTTACCTTGGGGTCTCTTGTAGCCTGAGCAGTGGGGATGGCCAATAGGGCAGACCCCGACGGTGAAGGGAGCTGACCTTTGGGGCTCCCTCCTCCTTCCCCGCCCCGTCCTACAGGTCCCTCTGAGCCTCTCGCATTGGCGGCTTCGGCCTCACCTCCGCCTCACCTCCGGCTGACAGAAGACTTCTGTCCCCCCACTTCACTCGGGGGAGAAGTTTCTGTCGTGTCTGCCCTTGGCTCCCTTGTCTGAGCAGACCACCCTCCCAGGAGGGGCCGGAGACTGGGCTGGAGGCCTCAGACCGGAGGTTGTCCACCGATGATGCCTTCGGATGGGCGCCGTGTGGCCCGCACAGGGTTTAAAAAATAATATCAGATTTCACATAAGATTCCCACTTTTTGCTTCTCTTACAACTGGCGGGTCCTAGCGCTGCAGGCAGAGCTGGAATCAGGCTGCCCGCCGCCTGGGCCTCTGCAGTCCCTGCTCAGCCTAGTCCCCCCGCCACCCCCCAGCTTACGCCTGGGTTCCCATCCCGGCACCCCAGCCTTCAGCACCCCAGCTTTTGCTGATCTTGGGCAGCTTACGTCTTTGACGCTCATCTGTAAAGTGTCACAACTGAGGAACCGATTCAAACCGGGCCTTGAAGGTGTTCCCAGACATTCTCCAGCCCAAAGTAAATAAAATAAAAGGAAGGAGGGGGCTGCGTGGGGAAGAAAAGAGGTGGGAAGGGGCCCGGGGTGCCAGGGGAGCATTGCCGAGCTCTCCTGCCCTCACGCCTGCTGGGCGGCACCTGGACGCCGCCCCCAGCCGGGCTCTGCTGCTTCCACACGTGACCGTGACTGCGACTTCTGGGTCCAGCCTCGCGCCCACCCTCCCAGCCTCTCCGATCCAGGGAATAGGGTGCAGAGAGGTGAGGGACTGCCGGGTGCCACCCAGCCCAACAGCCGTTCCCATCTCAGATGCTGTAAAATTGGCCGCTTTTTCCTGTGCATTTCAGAAAACGCTCTTTTGGTTAATATGTGGGAATGATTTTGATGTTCTCGCACACAACCTTTTGCTGAAGCGACAACGAGCAATGAAAGGGTCCCGGGAGAGTCGGTGTGATTTGGGCTGTGAGGGACGGAGAATACCGACGCAGACGCCTCCAGAAAGTCTGCGGTCCCGGAGCTGGGAGCCCGGGGGACCCTCCACCCGCCGTCCCACGCGAGGCCTCGCCCCCTGCTCTCCAGCCTGGCCCCCCAGACCACGGTCCATTCAGATTCGGGATTGACTGTTTGGCTTTTCTCTCTCAACGTTCTTTGAGTGGGGACGTGAGTTCCCAGAGGGGGAGGTCTCCATGGAGAGAGGATGGCTCTCCAGGACGACAGGGATTGAGGGGGACAGATGTGGAAACCCCCCTTCTGGGCAGGAGCTGGCCAGTGCGGTGGCAGACAAAGGGGCCCGCGCTGAGGGAAATCGAAGGGCACCTTGAAGGTGCGTCGTGTCTGCCCTTGGCCCCAAAGGATCAGAAAAGGGGGCTCGGGAGGTTCCAGTGAATTGAAGCTGAGTCTAAATCAGGAGGCCTAATCAATGGTAATTATCCTCCCGTGCGAGCAGACCAGAGCTAACCGATGCCACCAGGAGCGGAGACCGTGGATCGGGCCCCCTTCCCCTCCTGCCCACCTGGAGGCTCTGAGAACGGCCGCCCCGAGGTCTGCGGGACAGACCTGGTGCAGACGGGCCACCTCCTCCCTTCCCGGCTGCGGGTCCAGGGCCTGGAGGTGTACTGCATGCCTGCCTGTGTATCTGCACGTGAGGACACACGCATGCACGTGCTGGCACGCCCACCCTCCACCCAGCTGTCTCCAGGCCCCTTCCTGCAGAACAGCTGACCCCGTACCTCTCCCCGCTGTCTGGGGACAGGGAGGGGGGCATCTCCTTGTGAAGTCTCGGCGGGACGCAGGCTTCGCAACTCCAGACAGCAGTGCCGGGCCACGTGGGCGGAGGTGACTTCGTGGAGTTTCAGTTCCACCCAGAGAGGACCTTTCTGTCATTTAAAGTGGCCCAGAAGCAGCGGGGCTGCTCCGGAGCCCCATCCTCGTAGGTACGCGAGCAGGTCAAGAATGCACACCCTCGAGTCTCTCGTGGGCTCTTCTGAGCCCAGAGTCCCGGGCCGTGAATTTCCCCCGGTGACACACAGCAGTTACTGAGGCCGCCCTGTCTGGTTGGAGGGCCCCGGCAGCGGCCTTCTGCCCCTCGGGGTCCCCAGACCTGCCCAGAGAGGCGGGGAGCATGGAGGAGGGCGGGGACGTGCGTTCTGTGCGCTTGCCCGGGTGGGGCTGCGGAGCCGAGATGGACGTGATGCCGCGCACGTGTGTGGTTCTGAGCGTTGGTGGGGGGGGCGCTCTGAGTGCGGGCACCTGGGCCAGTGGACGCGTTTGCGGTGGGGGGCGGGTGCCGAGGCCCCGCCCACCCTTCCTGGGCCAGACCTTCCCACCCGGGCCCCTCACTGCCCCTGCCCCCGGGTCAGACCCGGGAGGGTCCGTGCTCCCAGCTTCCAGGGACCTCGACACCTGCCAGCCCACCTCTTACTTTATCCTTGCTCTTGGGATATGAGCAGGCCCTGCAGGTGGCCGAGAGATCCCCGGGAGATCCTGAAGGAAGTGGGTTCCTGAGTTTCTGCAGCATCTGGGCCAGAGGGGGAGACTCTTGTGGACACACCGTGAGCCTTTCCAGATGCAGACGGAATATTTCCAGCGATGGAGTGTTTTTAGAAATGAGACATGGCATTTCTGGAGACAGGATGAGGACGTTTCTAGAGACGATGCAAAGTTTTTCTGGAGGAGGGGCATGAAGATGGAAGGTGAAATGGGGGCATTTTTGGAAATAGAGGGCATTTTCTGGGGTGAAGATGTGGCCTTTCTGGATTCCAGACATTGTAAGAGGCGAAACATCTCTGGAAATGGACTATTTCTAGAGACAAACGATGGTACTTCTGGAAATGTGGAATGTTTTTGAAGATGATGCGTATTTCTGGACATAAAATAGGGCACTTCTGGATTTGAGGTATTTTGGAAGCTGAAATGAAGCATCTCTGGAGATGGAGTGTGATATTTCTGGAAATGGAGCATTTTTGGAGCTAAGATGGAGCCTTTTTAGAGAGCACTGGCATTTCTGGAGATGGGTTATATTTGAAGATGAGAAAGGATATTTCTGGAAATAAGATGGAACATTTCTGGAGATGGAACATTCTGGATTAAACAGAGGATTTCTGGAGAGGAAATGGGTCATTCTCAAAGCAGGGACGTGTCTGGAGAGGGAGTTTTCTGGAGATGAGTGTGGCATAGTTAAGGCTGGCTGTAAATGCTTTTTTTTTTTTTTTTTTTTTTTTTGGCGGTACACGGGCCTCTCACCGTTGTGGCCTCTCCCGTCGCAGAGCGCAGGCTCAGCGGCCATGGCTCACGGGCCCAGCCGCTCCGCTGCATGTGGGATCCTCCCGGACCGGGGCACGCACCCGTGTCCCCTGCATCGGCCGGCGGATTCTCAACCACTGCGCCACCAGGGAAGCCCTGTGAATGCTTCTTGAGGAGATGGGGGATGGCCTTGGGGGCCCAGGAACAACCCCACCTGCGACCCTTGCTTTGTGGGGCGGGCCCAAGGCCTAGAGGGGAGGTTCCTGCCCAGGCCCACCCCTCCCTGAGGGAGCCCAGAGCCTGCTCATCCTGCTCTTGGGGTCCCCAGCCCCAGCCTGGGGGACCCTGGCAGCCTCTGGGCTCACTGCAGGAACAGGCAGAGGCTGAATGGTTAACTTCCCTTGGCACAGCTTCCCGGGAGCCATCTGAGGCTCACTCCCCAGCCCCTCTGCCGGGAGCTCCCACCCTTTCTCCAGTCCCCCAGCACCCCCTACTTTTGAGCACCCCTGAGGTTGGTCTGGGTTCAGCAGAAGGGTTGCGGGGTTCAAGGCCAAAAGTGGGGGAAGGCCAGGTCCCTGCTCGGGCCCAGGCTGACCTCGGGGTGCCGAGCCACCTCCCCCCCACTCCAGGGAAGCAGAGTTTGAGGACTGTCACCATTTGAGCTGGCCTGGAGCCCCGGAGTAATTATTTCTCGTCCTTTATCGAAACTTCAGCCTCAGTGATCCTGCCTCGGGAGCGCGGGGCCGGCAGAGACCCCGCACCTGGTGGGGTGGGAGAGGGCAGGGAGCCCCCCACCCCAGAAGGAGGGAGCTAAGGGGGCACCCCACGCCCTGGATGCCGGTGGCGGGCATGGGGTGGAGGGCTGCGGTTCAGGGAGATGGGGGTCTCGGGCAGTTGTGGGGACACTGCAGTTAAGAGACGGACCCTTCACCCCTCACGGTTTGGGGAAAGGTCGAGAGCTGGAGGGGGGCTGGCCTGAAGCAGGTGTGGATCCGGGCAGCCCGTGTTGGGGGCTTCTCAGCCAGGGTCCCGGGGCGGCGGGGCGGAGGGTGGGCGGCCGGGGGCAGTGGCCCAGGCCGAGGCGACCGTGGCCGTGCGCCCAGTTCCTGGTTCAGGGCCCGGTGAGGCGCTGGCCGGGTGGGCTGGGCTGGGGCTGGGCAGGGGGGCGGGGCGGGCTGCGGGGGCTGGGGAGCCTGTTTTCCCAGCTGCGGTGAGCTGGGCGGAGCGTCCGGTGGGCTGGGTCACCGCACACACACACACACTCGCTCACTCTCCGGCTCTCTCTGCCTGGGTGGTCCCTGCCGCCCCATGGGGCCTGTGGGCCTGTCTGCTGCAGGGGACAGAGGACCCCAGGGGCAGCAGGAAATGGGGAGAAGGGTGGGCTCCAGCAGGCCTCCTCAGGCTGGGGGCGGGGAGCGGCTCTGAGTTTCGGGGATGCAGGCGGGCCCTGGGGGTCTCAGTCTTCCCCATCTGGGAAGTGGGGTTTGGGGGCGTTCTCAGGTGGGGCTGTTGGCGTGCCGGGTTGGTGCTAGGGGTGTTTTCCTGGCACCCAAAAATGCCTGTGTGTGGGGCCCTGCACCCGGGGCACAGGCGATGACAAGGGACAGCGGGGCCGTCCGGGGCGAGGGCGGAGGGCGGAGGGCGCTGTGTCCTCCACGCACCCTGGAAAACCGTTAGGATGAGAACTGTGCTTGGCAAGCCTCACTGGAGCCCTGGCTCTAGGGGCGCACAGCCCACCTTTGGTGGCGGGTGGGTGGGCTATGGCTGCCCTCCAAGGGTGAGGGGCCAGAGATGGACAGGGACAGGCCAGCCCTGGGCACCGGGGAAGCGAAGAAGGGGGTGTTTTCGGGGCGGGGATGCGGGTGCAGACAGGATCAGGCAGCAGGGGGCCGGGCCTGGGGCCCCTCCGCCTGCAGAGTCTCAGCCCCAGACCGTCCTGCGCCTGCCCCCTCCCCTGACCTCCAGCCGCCCCCCACTGGCCTCCCCTTGCTTGGGGATTTTGAGGCTTAAGCCGCCACCTGCCCTGAGCTGGGCCCCATCCTCCCTTGGGTGGGGGGCCTGGAGCCCCAGGGGCTGCCTGTGGGGTGGGTCCCAGACGCCAGCCCAGCCAGCCGCTCTGCTACTGAGCTGACCTCCTCACCTTGGGCCCAGACAGGGCAGCGCCTCCCCTGAGCTGGCGGGGCTGACTCTCTTCACCACCGAGGGGGAGGGAGCCTCCTGATGCTGCAGCCTCCCCCCACCCCCACCCCCCGCAGGGATTCACGGGCCAGGCTGAAGCCCCTTCTAAGCACGTGGCCCGGGATCCAGGCGTCAGTGCTCCAGAGCACGTGGGGGTTGCTCATCTATGCGGGCCGGGCCCCCTGCTGAAGGCTCAGGCTGGGTGCCCTCCTGGAGCCTTGGGACCTCCACATTGCGGGGAGTGGGGCCCACACGGAATGCATATCTTTGGCACCTGGGCCAGGGCCCCTCCCTGCCCCTAGCTGTTGCCATGGCCTCCTTTTGGGAGGACCCTGGCCAGGGATCCCCGCTCCTCCTCCACCCAGAGAGACCCTGGGTACCAGGGTTAGGGACATGCCCTCTTCCCCTGAAACCTCCCAGAGGCTCTGGACCCTGCACAGCCACCCCTGGGGAACTGGTGTCACTGTCCCTCCTGTTTCTTTCCACACTCCCTACCCTCCCCCCATGGGAAAGTGGCTCCTCCCATCAGCCCGAGAGCTGGCTAGGTGGTGGGAGAGACCTGACGTTGTGCCAGGGGCTTCTTATGGTTGTCATGAGACGCCAGCAAGCCAGGCGCAGAGAGGGAAGGAATTTGCCCCAGGCCACGGGCCATGTGGTCACTAGGCTGGGATCCGACCGGACTCTGCTGACCAGAGCCCTTTTGGCCGTGCTTCCCTGGACCACGCATCTCAGGCAAGAGGTCCAGGCGGCGCGGACCTGTGGGACGCTACTGCTGCTTTTCGTGTTCCTTTCTGAGCCCCACCCTGGCGGGCCCTGGGGCAGACCCCCGTCTTGGTTTTCCCCAGAACAAAGCGGTTCTGCTAGACATGCCACAGCAGAGGCTTCGGTCAGAGCAGGTGGAAGGGGACTCCATCTGCCTTTTGTTACTCAAGGAGGGAGTGAGGGGATGGATTTGCCCTTGAACAGGGGGCAGAGTGCGGAGGGGTGGGGACGTGTGGGGAGGGGGCCGGGGGCAGACATACCTGAGACAGACACCCCGCCCCCTACGCCCACCCCCGTTGGCACCCCGAGAGCGTGGTCACCATTTTTGCATTCAGCACCCACGCCTGCGCACACGCGCGCTCACACGCGCGCGCGCTCACACACACGTCACTCCCAGCTTCCTCCACCCCACTCTGAGGTTCCCTGTAAACCAGGGAGGTAACCTCTGACCGGCAGAGAAAAAAGAAAGGAAAGAGGAAGGGAGATTAGTGGAAGAAAACCCGATCCTGGAGTTCCCTAGTTCCCAGCTCTAAAGACTCGTGGGGCGGCGCGGCCACCTTCCTGTGCGGGAGGACCATCCCCCGGACCCCTCCATTGCCCCATTAATAAGAGTTCTGCCGCAGAAAGGGAAGAATCAAGGACTTTTCAGTAAGAGAGAACTCCCTGGGTGGCTTTTTGCGTGGCACCGAGGGACAGTCCTCTCCTCTCCTCGGCTCTGCCCTGGCTTTCTCCCTTCTGTCTGGAGCTGCCACTCCCGGGTCTCCAGATGGACGAGCTCCTTTCTCAGGAGCCCAGTCCTTTATTGTCCCTGCCTTTCCCTCCAGACACCCTCAGCTTAGCAGAGGCCACGGGCGCCTTTGCATCTCAGGAAAGCAAGAGAATCCCCGAGATAATTCTCTAAAGGCTGACACCTGGGGAGTGGGGCTCCTGCCCTGTGCCAGGGGCCAGAGGCGAGCCCCCCCCCCCGCACCCCCGCCAAGCCCAGGTGCTGGACCTGTGGGGCCCCGGCCAAGCCGTGGAAGGGGTGGGACTGGAGGGAGGGTGGGCCCAGGGGAGGTGATGGTGGGAAAGGAGGCAGACAAGCAAATCTGTTTCATTAGATGCTGCATATCTTAGGAAAGCACGTTTCAGCTCTTCTGGCTTTTGGCAAGCTGGCCCCAGCCTTTAATTTTCTAATAAAAAGGAATTACGTTTGCTGAAAAGGCAGTAGTAACCAGCTCATGCCCGTGTCTCTCCCAGAGACCGAAGTTCCGTCTTGGGCGCCTGCCGGCTTCGGGGTTGGGGGTGGGCTCCCGTGGCCGCAGGTGATGCCGTACAGGGGCCAAGGGGCGGGGATGCAGGGGGCACACGGCAGGGGGCAGGCAGGGGCCTGTGCACCCCAGCCCGGCCCCGGGCCACAGCGCCAGGCCTACCACAGAGGACGTGATAAATATCTGTGAATGAATCAGTGAATGAATGAATGAATGGCTGCTTACTGCCAAGGCCTGGGGTAGCTGGCAGGCAGCTCGGAGGGTCAGGTCTCTGCCTTGTGAATTAATGCCTGTGCGCACGCGTGCTCCGCAGTCTCAAGTCACCCACCCG
The DNA here is from genome assembly GCF_002837175.3 of Physeter macrocephalus. Lineage (NCBI taxonomy): Eukaryota > Metazoa > Chordata > Mammalia > Artiodactyla > Physeteridae > Physeter > Physeter macrocephalus. The sequence continues at coordinate 66,065 of NW_021145506.1, forward strand.
GGAGGGCCTGCCAGGCCCACAACCCCCGACCCCGGGCACCGATTCACTGGCAACTTTGCCAAAAGTCATATCCTTAAAAAAAATAATAACATGCATTCATTGTTTAAAAAAAAAAAAAAGACAAAACAGAAGTGTGTGAACTCAAAAGTTCATGTTCCCAGAGCTCCAGGCCCAAGCCGCTGCCACCCCTCACCCGCCGACCCCGGGTCGCAGTGTGGGGGGCGGGGGGGGGGCCCACCCTCCCGTCACCGGGAATTCTGTGCATTTCTCATGCCTCTGGGGTTATACTCCACGGGACCCTTCCGCACGCACTGTTCTGCAGCCCCGCGTGCTTCTCCGGTGTCCCCTGCCTACCACGTGAACGGCTTTTCTGCCGTTACAAATTCCTTCATTCCAGTCCCGGTTTTATTATTTATTGTTATTATTATTATTTTTGGCCTCGCTGCTCAGCTTGTGGGATCTTAGTTCCCCGACCGAGGATTGAACCCGGGCCCTCAGCAATGAAAGTGCAGAGTCCTCACCGCGGGACTGCCAGGGAATTCCCCCGGCCTGGGTTTTAAACAAGGTCATAACAGGCAGAACACTAGACAAATGGTAGCCTTTGTGATTTGGAAGGAATCTGTACGCAGTTCCATGCCCGAGACGTTTCTCGTGTCCCTTCTGGGTGCCGGGCCCCCGCCGACGAGGAGGCCCCTGAGCAGCGTCCAGGGGCCCAGCTGCCCCCCACCCCTTGCGGTTCGTCACCGTTGGCGCCCAGGCGCCATCAGCCTGGTTTATGGCACCGGAAGTGCTCGGGCGGGCGGGCGGGCGGCACATCTCACGCTCGGCGCTCTCTCTGGGGCTGCCCCACACCCCGCTCCGGGCGCCGGGCTGCTGCTCTTCGGCTGGCAGACTTGGGAGCGGCCGTTGGGCAGGGAAAAAGCCCAGCACACCGTCCCCGACCTTGGCCTGCCTGAACCACAGTCCCCGGGGTGGCCCTCAGGTGCTGCTGAGCCAGCCGGGGCCCCGTCCGCTCAGGAGCGCCCTGGCTGGGCAGTGGGGCAGCCAGCGGGCTTGGGGCGGAGAGGGGGGATACGAGTGGGAACGGGCGGTGGAACCAGTTACCCGTGTCCCCTGCACAGCTCTGGGCACATGGGGCCTAAGAGATGGCTCACCCACGTGAGTGACCGCGCAGAGGGTGGCATTTGGACACGCCCACTGTGGGGTCCCACGTGCTGCCCGCACCCGCCCCTCCTTCTCACTGAACCAGCTTGGCTGGGGGAGACCCCGGGGCCGTCGCGCACACACCCCTTCATCGAGCACCTACTGTGCGTGGAACCCTCATCCTGCTGGGGAGACGGGCTGGGGCCGGAAGGGCGCCGCCTGTAGGTGGTGGGGAGGCGTCACGGGGAAGGGCCTGCTGGGAGACAGGTCGGGGCATTGTGGGGCTCGGGAAGGGCCCACGGGTCTCCTCGGGCGCGTGCAGCCTTCAGAAGTGCAGAGGGGCGGAAGCACGGAGGGCATCTGAACCCGGAGCCGGTTTGGGACCCGTGGCCCCTGGGTCCCCGCGGTTCTGCCGGGTCAGGCCCTCTGCGAGCAGCCCCTGGGAGGACAGGCGGGCGGCCTCGGGTCCTGCTCTGTTCTGAGCGACAGGAGCCACGAAGGCGCGCACGGGCCAAGCTCCGGTCCCCTGTGGGTGGGAGCCGACCTCCAGCACAGCTGTGGGCGGGCGGCGGGGGGCCGGGGGGCGTGGAGGCCTGGCCTCCATCCCAGGCCCCACTGCCCGGCCCCGATCCCGGGCGGGATGGCCCCTGCCAGCACCTGTCACATCTCGCGGCAGACAGCAGTGGGCGATGACCGAGCGCCAGGTGCCCCGCTGGTGCCCCTGCCCCCGCCCGCCACCCTCGGCTGCTCCCCAGAAAGACAGACCTTGGCACAAAGCGGGGGAGGGAGAGGACGCGGCCCATGGCCCATCTGGGAGCCGACGTTATTTTCCGATCCAAGGAAACATCTGTTCTTGCTTCTCCTTTCAGAGCAGGGCGGGCAGCAGACCCGGGACGGGAGCCCCGCCCTGCGCTGGGCAGGGAGGTGGGGACCTGGGCTGAGCCCAGAGCCTCTGTTCTCTGCCCTGCTCCCCTCGCCCCCCTACCGCCTGTTCTGTCTCTCCAGGGACTCCTGGCCAGGTGCTCCCGCGTCACGCCCCCCCCCCCGCCCCCCGCCCCCCGCCAGAAGATGCCCTAGGCTGTCACTACCGACCCCCAGGTACAGGGGCTCCTGGGGCAAACACGGTAGCCTCCCCTGGGGTGCCATATGTGTTTACTGAGGGACCCCCCTCCGCTATTTCTCACACACAGGAGCCGTGTTTTTGAAAGATATGGCTGCCAAACAAGCTGCATTTATTACATAATGATTAATTCATTGCCCCCATTTCTTATTAATCAAAGACATCCATAACTGCCTCCCCGAGCTTTGGGTGGGAGGAGATAGCCGGCGGGGCTGTGAGCTGACAGCCTTCTGGCCCAGAGCAGGGCCCTGCTGGATTTGTGTCGGCGTGGCCTCGTTTGGGATAAATGCGTAGTACCCCTGAGCTTTCTAGAAGAAATGGAGACAGCTCGGGGACCCCCACCCATTGCTTCCCTAAGCTCCTGGGGCCACCTGGGATGTTTTATCACCCCTTCTCCAGCCAGCCCTGAGCTCAGGCTGGCCACCTGGCACTTGGCCACCGGCTGGCCGGCAGCATGGCAGAGGATGAGGGAGTGGACTGGGCCCGTCCCCATCCCTGGGAGCTGCCATCAGTGGCTGCCTGGAGAGGAGAGTTGGGGCCTGGGCCGAAGTCAGGACTGCTCCGAGCAGAGATGGACGGCAACTGACAGAGCACTGCCCGGCAAGCTGGTCCCGAGCATGGAGGCTGAGAATCCTGGGGTCCAGGGGCATCTGAGGTGCCTGTCCTCTCACCTACCAGGGGCCAGACAGAGGAGGAGGCTGAGGTTGGGCCTGTGCCGTTCACCCCTTCTTTCAACTTCTTTGTCTGACACTGACTGTGGGGCCTGGCACCCACCAGGAAAGCCACAGTCATTGCTGCCCCGTGGGGAGCCATGCCAGGGGTTGCCCAGGGAGGGAGGGACCAACAAGAAGGCACTTAAGCCAAACCGGAGGTGTGGTCAGGGAAGGCTTCCCGGAGGAGGTGCTGCTGCAAGAAGTTGGTTGGTGTTTTTTGAGGTGTGGGGGGGCTACTTTTAAAATAACTACCTCGTGCTGTTTGCCATCAGGTGCTTTTCACAGACGCTGTCATGTTTAATTTGCACCAACAATCCTGGGAGGTAAGAAATAGCTTCCACATGTTCTCAATGAGTAAGCTACGGCTTGGAGGGGAAGTTGCTTGGCCACCTCACTCAGCCAGGTTTAGAACTCCGAGGGGTTCTCAAAAAGATGACAGAAAAGATGTAAGGGGATGGGAGGTGAGTCCGGCACGCCTGGCTGAAGCAAGAGTGGGTGCAGAAGCATAGCAGTAGGAGCAGCTGGGGTGCAGAGGTGGGCGGGGGTCTGGAGGAGCCTTGATGCTCGCAGCAGACAGCTAGGGAGCCAAGGCAGGTGTATGAGGGCGGCAGTGGCGCGGTCCCCACTGCGAGTCACTGGGGGCTCCAGCTCCTGGTTGGACCTCCCCGGCCAGCAACCTCCTGCTTGCCCGGTGGTGCCCAGCACGCCTCCCAGATCTGCTGTGTCTTTTCCTGCTCCTTATCTCAGGAGACAGCAGCCGGGCTGGCACGGGGCGTCAGGGACGTGCTCGACACATCGGCCCCCAGGGACCTCCCGGACCTCCCCCCAGATCCTCCGCTGCCCATTTCCCTGTCCAGAGGAGACTGAATAACAGCCAGCATCTGCCTGTCAGCAGAGTTCCCGCTCAGCACCAGCCCCCGCCCCCCCAGCCGCCTCCCCAGAGAGCCAGCAGCACTTCCGCTGCTGCCTAATAGCTCTCCCGGCTGGAGACAATCCTTGATGTTTAGCCTGCGTGCAGGAGCCTGAAGAGCCGCGGCCAGCCCTCCCTGCCCTGCCCGAGCCCCTGACCGGCCCTGCTCACCTCTGAACTGATGTCCCCCCACCTGCACCGCACAGGCGGCCGGCAGAGGCCTTGCTCCCCCTCCGGGTGATGTCAGGATGAAAGGGCATATCTAGGAGCATCGCAAGTGGCGTTCTCGCCCCTGAGATCCAGAGGTGCCCCGAGAGACAGTGTTATTAGTATCGCCTTCGTTTTAAAGATGAGAAAATGGAGGCTCAGAACAGGGAGGGGATGAAGTCAGACCACCTCGGCTGCATCTTTCCACCTCTGGGTTCCAGGACAGGACCGTGTTCCCTCAGGCCGAAGGACCTCCACCACTGCGGCCTCGCCCCTTCTCTGCCCTCTCTTTGAGACCCCATCTCAGGGAAGCCTTGCTGCCCCAGTCCCCTGCCCTGAGCACTTACTGAGGATGGCCTTTGTTGACACCTAAGCTCCACGAGGGCAAGCCCAGAGCCCCTCATGAGTATTTATTGGAGGGTGAATGAGGAAATGGGTAAGTGGATCCCTGAGCTAGTTAGTTAGGGTAAGGCTGGTTGCAGTAACAGACAAACCCTAAGGTTTCTGGAAGTTCATTCTTCATGCATGAGGGCAGCGAGAGTTTCTGGCCGACGGGTGGCTTCTCCCGCGGCGTGGTGTGGCCCTGCCTTCCCCTGCGGCCTGGGCTTGGTCCCCGTGCCTGGGCGGGGCATCTCACCTGCCCTCACATGCCGCTGGCTAGAACTCAGTTATGTGACTGTCCCCAGTTGCAGGAGCGGCTGGGAGACACAGTCCAGCTGCGGCTCCAAGGAGAGGACATGGGTTTTATTGACTTCATCAATGTAGTTTTCACTGCAGCCCCGTAAGATGGGTATTACTCTCAACCCCGTCTGCACATGAGGAGACTGAGGCTCGGATGACGTGTTCCGGCCAGAGCCAACCCGAGGACCCGTGTTGTCAAGTGCTGCCCTGCCCTGCTTCCTAAAGGCCACCTGTCCAAAGCGTCCTGCTGACACTCTCACCCTGAGTCTCGCTCGACACACCAAACGCGTGGGCATTGAAGGAGGCGGCCAGTGTGCAGAGCCGCAGGCGCTGGCTCCCCCTTTTCCTCGTCTTATGAGGGTTTGTCCTCGCCTGGGGGCGGGGTATGTCTCTCCATCATTTTAGCTGTCCATGTTTGTTGGACGGCTTCTGTTCGTTCCTGAGTCACCAGCTCTGGGCCCCTGCGGGGCTCCTGTGCTTGGAGGCTAAGGCAGGACTCAGTGGTTGGTAGGCTCACGCGTGCCCACTAACCACTGGCCATCGACTTCAGGTTCTGTCTTCCCCGTCCCCTGTGATTGACAAGTGCTCTCCCGCTGGCCTTTCTGCCCCTTGGCAGCTGCCCCCTGCCTGTCACCCATGCAGAGGAAGGACAGATGCCCCCAGAGGGAAAGCTGCAGGAGGGTAATGGTCAGTGCTGTGATAGCGTCTGTATGGAGAGTAGTTCAAAGAGTGGTGCCTCACCAAGCCTGGCTTCCGGGAGGAGGTGACACTTGACACACTGACAGGTGGGAAGGGCGTGCCAGGCGGAGGGAACAGCTTAGCAAAGGCTGGCAGAGCCTGGCTCCTGGCTCTGCCTCAGCCCCAGAGCCCAGGCTGCTGCCCAGACCAGCGACCCAGGTCCTAACTATCTGAGCTGAGGGAGTAGTCTAGTTCTAGTTGTGGAGGAGAGAAGGCCTGGGAAGAGAAGAGGAAGGAGGAAGGACAGCAGGAAAGGAAGAAGAGGGGGACCTGCCGAGGCCCTGTGCTGTCACCTCTCAGGACTGGTCGCCTCTGCTCCCTGTTCTCAGCTACACACGCGGGGCCTCCTTGCTCCCCGGCCCGTCGCACTGGCTGTTCCTCTGGCTCCAGCGCCACACAGATGATTCCTCTCCCCTTAGCCTTCCCTCGGTGTCACCTCTCGAGGAGGGCGCTAGATCACCCCGTGTAAGGCTGCGGACCCTGACATTTCCCCTTCTGCTCACTCCAATTCGTGTTTTCCCCGAAGCGGCGCTTAGTCACCTCGCCCTGTAATTTGCTTACGTTTATGCTCATTGGTTGCGTCCCTTCCGCACCCTGCCTCCCGGTATAAGCCACCCGAGGGCAGGATTTTGTTTGGAGTCTGACCTGTTCGGTGGCGGATCTCTAGCCTCTGGACACAGCAGGCTCTCAGTAAATGTTGAATTAAGGAGCGAATTCAGCCCTGGGCAAAACGTGACCCTATTTCTCAGTCGACGAGGGCGGGGGGCCGAGCGCACCGCGGGTGGGACCCCCACTGGCCCCCACCACCGGCCCGCGGGCGCGTCCCCGGCTGCGTCCGGGGCGGCGCGAGGGCGCCGGTAGTCATGGTTACAGCGCCGGAGACTGTGTGGGTTTCTGGCCTTTTGTGTTCGCGAGGGCCCCGCCCCCGCCTAGCCGCCGCCCCTGATTGGCCGACACGCTGCGGAGAGGCGGGGTATCCCGGCAGGAAGTGGGCGGGGCGTGTCTCCCATCCGGCGCGCGCGGCCGGGATTAGCCAGGCGCGCGCGCGCGTGTGCGGCTGTAAGGGGCGGGGCTTCCGGGACGGCCTCCGGGGGGCGGGGTTGGGGGGAGTGCGCGTGGATGGCGCCCAGAACAAAGGCCGCCTCGACCTGGCTCCGTCTCTGGTCGTTTCTTCTGGTCCTCGGGGTCTGGCAGTGAGAGACCCGACTGGGCCAGTGCCTCCTAATCCTGGTCCGCGCGCTTTGTGGTCCACCCCGCCAATCTGTCCCCGAGGGCCACCTGGCCCCTTCCTGCCACAGGGCCTTTGCACGTGCATTGCCTGTTCCTGGTCTCCGAGTCCTTTATCCTGGCCAGTTCCTCACCCTTCTTCTGGAAGCTTTCCTAACAGACCACGTGCCTGCTCCGCTTAGGCCGTGTCTCCCGTGTGGTTGTACCTTTAATCGTGCATCCTCCTTCCACACCAGACTGCCGTTCAGGCAGGGTCCTGCCCGTGGCCTGGCGCACAGTAGGTGCTCAGTTTATATTGTTGAATGAAACCATTCATTTGGCTGCCTCCAAGGCCTCCTTGGCAGGCAGAGGGCTGGACGCTAGGGCTTGGGAGAAAGGGAGACAGATGTCCCTTCACTCCCAGACACAGAAGAGCTTATGTCCAAGGCCAGGCCATGGGCTGAGCATCTGGCCTGGATGCCAAGCCGGAGGAGCCTGGCTTGGCGTGTGCCCGTGGTGAATGGCCCCCTGTTCTGGCAACATGGGGAGCCGTGGGGTGGCCCCACCTAGGAGGCACACATGGTGCAGAAATGGGCTGTGGTGAGGGCTGCTCAGCACACCTTGGGGACAGAGACCCTGGGAGGCCCAGTGGCCCATTCACTGTGCCTGGAGTGGGAGTGACAAAACTCCACAGCCTCTGCCCCCACGGCACTCCCAGTTACACTGTTACACACAGATGCAGCTTTTGGGGTTTGGATGGGCTCTGGGGTACATACATTGTTCCCCACCAACACCAACAGAAGGAAATACAATGCTAGGCAAAGCCAGTAGTAACTGTGTATAACATCAGAGCTTCTCGAGCCTTGGCCGGTTTGATCGAAATCCCAGAGTTTGTACCACCGAGGATTTTGGGGCTCAGGCCACCCGCAGACTTCAGATCTCAAGGGAAACAACCCAGGAATCTGCCTTTTTTCAAGCCTGTGTGGTGTTGATACTGAGAATCTTAAGTCCAGTGTTTGAGAAACAGAATGTCAAATGTTTGCATCCCCAGGCTCTGCTAAGACCCGTCTAGCACTCTCCATCCCAGACCCTGGGGCCAGATCCAGGTCTAGATGGCAGGGACTCTGCACCCTATGAGAATTGGAAAAAAGCTCTGCACTCTCTTTAGAAAAACGTGCCTGTGCATGTGTGTGTGTGTGTGTGCACGTGTGTGTGCACACACGTGCACACACACACACACACACACTTTGCATTTGATTTCAGGCAGCTCTCACACCTGAGTTGAGTGGGCTGAAAGGCTCGGGAGACCTGTCTGGGGAAACGCCTCCATGCTGACCCTCACCTAAACCTAGGGCCCAGATGTACAGTTGTATAGGTTGTATACTGCACAAGAGTTCCTGGCAGAAGTCCAGCCTACACTCCACGGGGCACGTTGTACAGCCTTGCACCTGGAGTATCTTTTCTTGTCTTATGTATAAGCATCATATGGCCTGCCCCCAACCCCTAGCCATACTCCTGCCTCTCATGATAACTCAGGTAAGCAGCACTAACAAAGTTACAGAAATCATGTGCGCTATCGCTGATTATCTGGCCTTCCGTAAATTCCCTTATTAAAGGCATGGCGGACGACTTGGCATCCCTCATCCGCTAACACTTGGTTCCTGGTGCTCCCAGAGTCCTAGGATTGTATTGGGCAGTGGCTGGGGGCTGCCCACAGGCCTTGCTTGGGATAGGAAGATGGTCCAAGAAGCTGGTCTCTCAGCAGAGAGTGGGGAGAAGATGAATATTTATTTGGTTGACATGAGTGATTCACTGGACCCGTTTTATAGATCAGGAAAACTGAGGCTTGGAGGGCTGGGCATTTGGGGTGGAGAAGGCCTGCCTGTCTGGGAAGACTTGATGAACAGAAGCTTTGCAGTGGGACAGGGAGGAGGGCAAAGACCAGGAGAGGAAGTAGCCAAAGCCACACCCCACAGCACCTCACGTCACGCAGCTGATGAGTCTAAGTGACGCCACCTCCTGGAAGCCTCCCCTGATCTTTGGGCTGGTTAGAGGCTTCTGGGCTCACACAGCCTGGGCTTTTCTGTCACAGTGCTTCCACCCTGGTTTATGCATCGTATCTCCACAGCCTGGCAGCACCCAGTGCTGGGCGGTGAGCCCTAGACACGGGGCCTGGCACACGGCGTGAAATACAGCGTTGTTGAGTGAATTAGGGATCAGCGGCTGGTTAAGTGGGCTCTCGGCTCCTCGCAGCTTTGCCTTTGGACCACCACAGGCGGAGACCTGAAGTGGGGCTGGTGAGGCTGGGAGTCCCGGGCCAGAGCAGACAGGAGGGGTGCAGGCCTGGGGTGGAGCAAGAGGCCAAGGGAAGTCGGCACTGGAGCCGACTCAAGGGTGAGCTGGCATTTCCTATTTGCCGAGGCCTGGCCTGCCGGCCACCCTCACTGCCCTCCCGTCCAGCTCAGCCAGGCTGAGGGGTGGCGGGGCCTGGACGGTGAAGCTCCAGAGGACAGAGGCTTCCGGACGCTGGGGCAGAGCTCTCTACCCGGGGGTCTCTCTCCACCGGAGATCCTCAGACCCTCAAGAGCGACGTCCGTCCCACGCGCAGGCTGGACACAGCCCCCTGAGGGACCCCTGTGGACCCCTGCCTCTGTGGAACGAGGATCCTGAAGACATCGGGGGTCCACGGCCCTTTAAGCCCCCTCCCCAGGCAGCACTCGCAGTCACCGTCAGCCAGGGTCCCCCCGCCAGGGGTGTCTCTCTGAGCCAGAAGAGGGGACGTCCCCCAGATCCTCGGCCCTGGGCCCGGCCTTGCTGTCTCCGATCCCCGCGCCCTCAGGTGTGACTGAGCCGCCGTGGCACCCGGCGCCCCGCAGACCTGCTCCCCACACTCTCGCGTAGATAATTAGTGTGTCTCCTGGGGTGCCCCCCGGGTGGGGAGCAGGTCGGATTCCCAAATGTCTCCAGCATGTCTGCACAGGGCCTGGCTCAGAGGAGGGCCTGGCTCAGAGGAGGGCCTTGGAGAGGATCTGGTGGCTGAACGGCTGAGTGAACGAGCAATGCCCACGGTTCCTGCAGGAACCCACCCTGAGGCGGGACCTCTCTCCCAGTGGGCAGGGGGCCTGACCCCCAAAGGCCTCCTTCTTGTGTGAGTGCCCAGGGCCCTGGCAGTACCGGCAGGGGCTCTGCAGGCCCAGGGGAGCAGCCCTCCATCCGCGGCTCGGGGGGTATTCAAGGGCCTGCTGGTGGGTCTGTGTGTCCTGGTCCCGTAAGTGCCCGGCCTGGGCCTGGCACAGGAGTTCCGGGATGCCCGAGCCCGGCAGTGGACAGCGGCGGGGGGAGGGGGCGAGCCATGGTTACACCCAGCACCGGCCCCTGCCTGCAGGCCGGTCAGGAGGGGCCCAGAGCACACCCGGAGAGGGGGCTCACCCCTTCATGCCTTGATCCACGCAGCCCGCCGCAAACACCCATTGAACACCTACCGTGTGCTCTGGGCAGGGTGGTGGTCAAGACGGACAAAGACTCGGTAATGAAGCAGGTGGGAGGGGGCCGGTGGGGGGCCCCTGTGGGGTCGGAGCGGTCCTCCCAAGGCCACGGTTCTCCTGCCTGTTCACGGGGGCGATGTGCCCAGCCGGTGAGAACGGTCCTAACCATTGTGTCATCGCCCGTTGCAGCGTGCCCACAGCCCTTGAGAGCTTGTGGGCCCCCACGAGCAGCCCCAGAGGGCGGCGGCGGCGGGGCAGCACTGGTGAGGAGTGGTGTGGAATGCTGGGCCCTGGGGCCTGGGTACTCTTCGCCTGATCCCGGAAGCAGGACATGAGGGCCCCGGGAGGGCAGGGCTCTCCCATGTGCTTGGAGCAGGGGCCGCCAGGGCTCTTGGGTGTGCGGGGCCCGAGGAGGGAGGCAGGAGGACCCTGAGCCCGGCACACCCCCGTTTGTAAGTGGGAGATGACGTGACTTTTGGGGACTGCTGTCAAAGTGAGGGGTTGCGGTCTGGATGTCGGGGTGCCCGGCCCAGGGTCCCACTTCTTTGGCCCAGAGGCTGGGGTCCTGGGGATCCGGGGAGGTAAGGGCCTGTCTGAAGACCTCCTGGCTTGGATGGAGGGGCTGAGCAGGGCTGGGGGAGGCCGGGTGGGAAGGTCAGGGAGGGCACCCTCCTGAGGAGCAGCTGAGCTGGGAGTCGCCTCAGTGCGGGGCAGCCTGGCCCCAGGGGAGGCCTCTCCCGCGGACCTCCGCGGCCAGGCCGGCCCCTCGCCCTCGCCCTCGCCCTCGCCCTCGCCCTGCTCTTCCTCCTCAGCCCCTCGGTGAGGTGGTGGGGCCCGGCCGGCAGCCCCGCTTCCTGCCCACACGGCCCGCTCCCCACGGACGGCTCTCCGCGCCTCCACTGCTCCAAGGGAGGTTGGGACTTGCATTTGGCTCCGTGGAGCCTGTAATCGGCCCTGCGCAGCCCCCCACGGGCGCCATCGGCGCCGCTTCCCGAGCCTACTTGAGATACACCTGCTCGCGCTAAAAGGAGAAGCAGGAATCCATCAAAGCAACCGGGGCGGGCGGGAGAGGCCGAGACCTCGTCTCCCCTCCTGAGGGTGGGGCAGCCTGGCATCTGCAGGCCCCTGGGGTCCTGGCATCGGAGCCATGTGGCCCCGCCGCTCGGCCTCGGTTTCCCCGTCTGGCCAGGGTGGCGGGGGATACGCTCCCAGCTCTTGCCTCCGGGCCTCCTCCCTCGCCCGCGCCCTCTTCCCTCCCTTTCCAGAGACATTATAAATCAAACGGCTTAGAACGTAAGGCATCAAAAATTCTGAAACCTTCATCTATTATTAACGCTGACAGTAAATTCCCCCTCCAAGCGTTTTACATAGCAACTGTTACCAAGACTCGCTGGTGGGCTGCAGCTCCAGCCCACCGCATCCCACGGCTCTGGGCGGGATGGCGGGATGGCGGCCGGTGCCGAGCCTCTACCCGGCCAGGCTGCCACCTGGGCACCCGCCTGGCTCTCCCCCGTGGTGGAGGGCAGGGAGCCCTTTTGGAAGGGGAAGGTCGGCTTCCTGCTGAAAAGGGGTCCAAGCCGCTCTTGGTGAGCCTGCCAGAGGCTCCCGGCGAAGCTCAGCTCCTGACCAGGCAGAGGGAAGGGACCCCAGGCCCTTCGGAGGTGGCGCCTGTCGTCAGGGATGGGGTCCGGGGCCTGTGCTCCCCGCTGCCCTGTGGAGGAGCCCAGTGAGACAGAGGACGGGAAAAGCCTTCGGAAACTGTAAAGGGCTGTGCAGATGTTGTTTACCGACTCACCCACCTGTCAGCTAGACGTTCCTGAGTGCCTGTTTATCTGCAGGCGGTATCTGGGCACTAGGGATTTAAAACAAAGACAAAAGACCCGGTCCCTGTCGCGTCCGGTTTGGTAGGAGACAGACGCGTCAACCCCTAATTGCGTTGAGTGCAATGATCAATGTGTGTACAGACAGACTCAGGAGGGGGCCGGGCGGGTAACGGGCCTGGGGGAGGGGCAGGGATCAGGGCGCCTCTTCACAGGGTTTTGAAGGATGAATAGGGGCAGGTCTGCCTGTTCTGGACAGGGACCGGCGTGTGCAAAGGCCCAGGGCTGTGAGGCAGCCCCGTTGGCAGGTGGGCCGTAGGCTGATCTGTTTTGGTCGGGGAGGGGACCTGCAGGAGGGAACAGGGGTCAGAAGGTACAAGACCTTGGATGCGAAGCTGCGGCGGGGAGGGCAGTGATTTCGGGACACTGAGGGGACCGTGGAAGGTTTTAAACTGGGGAGGAGCAAAGTTGGATTTGAGTTTGCAGAAGCGCCACAGATGTTGTCTCTGGTCTCAGTGTTTCGGGGCCCTGGGCTGCGGGATAGCAAACACCTATAAGTACTGGTATCAGCCCCCCTTGGCCTGGAGAGGGGAGAGCACCTGCACAGGTAGGAGGCAGGGGAGGCGGCCGCTCTCTGCGAGCTATTATTATGCACTTGCTGTATGCCCAGCCCCACGCTGCACCCGTGGTCCCTGCCCTGGCGACTTTGCCATCACAGTGGGGGCCAGACCAGTAGAGACCCCGCAGGGAACAGCATAGGCAGGGTGAGAGGCCTCTGCTCTTGGGGCCAGCAAGGGCCCAGGTGGGGGTCTGGAGAAGCGATGGGGTCACAGGGCCCACCCACGAGGAGTCGGGTCACTCGCTCTCCGCTGCCCGGCAAGCAGGACACAAACGAGGACACGGACCAGGGCTCAGCCTAGCAAAGGCATCGATTGGCAGACTTTCCCCGCTTGTGACGAATAATACACGTTCATTGTGGGAAATTCAGCAAATAGACAGCGGCCCCAGGAAGATGACCCCCCCCCCCCGGGGATCACACCACCCACCAACGACCTGGCCACATCTTGGGTCCAGTTGCTCCAGAACCGGGCATGGTCATACGTTTTTTAAAAACAAACGTGGCGTCCTCTTCTTCTGCATCCCCGGTGACCTGCTGTTATTGCTGAGCGAGTTGGGAACAGCTCCCCGTCTCCCCATGTATCGGGGGCAGTTTGCTAAGAGCTGAGGTCCCTGGAGGGGGCCTGGCTGATGTAGAATGGCCAGCTCTTCTTTGGGGGCTGGAGGCTGGGGCTGTCCTGCTGCTGCACCCAGCACCCAGCACAGAGGCTCGCACCCAGTAGGTGCTGTGGGAAGTGAGCCCTCCGTCCCCGAAGGTGAGGGAGCGGAAGTTGGCTGGAGCCCGCAGGGATGCTGTGATTGGGATCTGGGGTTAAACTGAGCCTTGGGCTGAGATCTCTGCTTAATTACTAAGGGTGCCCAGTGACCAGAGTGGAGGGAGCAGGGTGTTCAGGGTGTCCTTCCTGGAGGAGGTGGGCCGTGGGACATTATGGAAGGACAGTAAAGCATAGGATCTGTTTGCTCGCCTAACGGATATCCGCTGAGGGCCCCCTCCTGGTCAGAGCCCTGTGTGGACAGGGCTGGGGCCCCACTCAGGGTTCTGGACCCCCAGGGCTGCCAGAGACTTGGGAGAGACAGACAAGTGCCCAGGATGTGTGGATGTGTGTTCAGAGCTATGATGATGGAAAGGGACGGGGGGGCCCAGCGACCCAGGGGGTGCTGGCGTCTGGGCCGGAGTCACACAGACTGTCACCCAAAAGTTTGACTCAGTTCCGTGTCCCTCGGCCTTCCAGGAGCTCCTGGATGCTGGTGCTGATGGCAGCTCAGTTGGTGCCCTGGCCCCAGGTTCCCCTGCTTTGGAGAGTGGCCCCTGAGCCCAGGGCCCACTCCCAGAGTCCCACACCAACATGGGCCCCCAGCCCTCACCCAGCAGCCATGCAGCTCCCCAGAGTAGAGTTGGGACCCCCCCAGCCTGGCCGAGCCTGGGCCTCCTCAGCTGTCCATGGTGGTGCAGCCCACTGGGCCCACGCTGCATGGCCCGGGCCACCCAAGCCAGGCTGGGAGATGCTCCCGGGAGGGCCGCCACCTCCCAGCCAGAGGATTTGGGGAGGGACTCCGGAAGGAGCAGTCTGGCAACAAGGCCAGGCTCTAGATGGGTGGCAATGGGGGAGTGGGGGAGGGGCGCCTGGCAGACGGCCCCCTCTCTGCAGCCCCCCAGAGCCTCCTGGAACCGCGTGCTCTGGGGACCACAGCTCCTCTCGGCTAAAGGGCACGTGTTTGGGAGTCAGACAGACCTGGGTTCAATTCCCAGCTCCTCTACTTCCTGGCTGTGTGACACTGGGCCAGTTCCTTGTCCTCTCTGTGCCCACAGTCCTCCTCTGTACTTTGGAAGGTTGTCTTGGGGCTGGAAGAGGCGATCCACGTGTGAACTCCTGGCGCACAGCAAGCAGATGAAAGCGGCTGCTGTCGTCCTGGTGCCCTGGGGACGGGTGGCAGAGCGCCCGCTGGTCTCTTAGAGGCTCGTGTTCAGCCTACGGCTTCGGCCTCTGGAGTCACACGGCCCGCGTCCATTCAGCAGCCACATCGCTCACTTGCCCTGGGCACCGACTATGTGCTGGGCACTGGGGCACCCTGGGAGGCAGACCCACAGCACGGTGGACAGCGGGGGTGGAGGCAGGGAGGGAAACCAGGACAGACGGCTGTTGGGCCGTCACACGAGAGCCGAGAGGAGGTGACCGCGAACGTCTGCGAGGCGTACCCTAAGATGATCGCGCCCAGTACGTGCAGGGGGCGGCACGAGAGAGCTGGTAGGCACAGGTAGCACCCTGTGGCTTAGTGTTGCTGGGCGTGAGGTCTGGGAGCTGGGAGGGTGGGCGGGGGCCACCCCTGAATGCCAGCCTGGAGCGATGGACCAGGAGGGGTCCGAGCGGGGGGCAGGGCGCGGAGGGAGGGTGTGGGCTCTGGAGGAGGGCCAGCAGATGCAGAGTGAGGGGAGAGGGTGCCGTCCACGGCTAGCGGCCTGCGGCTGTGAGGACAGCCTGGAACCCGGAAGCAGCCGCAGCCTGGCCATTCAGCGTGGCAGACGGGACCCTGCGCTTACAGCTCACCGTCCATGGGGCAGACAGACGGGAGTCAACAAGTACATGAAGGAGGTGACTGCAGAGGGCGGTGAGAGCGAGCTGTGAGGACCGGGAACTGGTGATCCAGGTGGAGGGAACGGCGTGTGCAAAGGCCCAGAGGTGAGGGCCCGGCACGTCCGAGGGGCCAGTGTGGCTGGAGAACGTACAGGGGAGAGGGGTGGGAATTGAAACTGGAGAGCGGTGCAGGCCGAGCTCGGGGACTCAGTCTGAACCAAGGGGGAGGTCTACCCCGTGGCAGTGAGGGGGCCCCGAGCAGGCAGGAGAGCCAGCCCCCAGCACTCGCTTCCCTGTGTGGCCTTGAGCAAGTCGCCCACCCTCTCGGAACTTCCGAGTTCTCCTGTGCGCTGCTCAGGAGGTGAGACGCCTGCTCAGAGGCCTTCCTGCTGTGGCCACTGCCATCACTTTTGCTCCCACGGACCCCCGCTCTGGGTGGGGACCTTGGGGGGGCAGGTGGGACGACTCGGGGGAACCAAGAGCCCCCCGGACATGGGGTCCATGGGGCCTGTGCTTAGGCAGCCAGTTTGCATCTTGATGCACCCAGAGTCCTGTCCACACCACCCCACCTTCGGCCCTCCTGTCACCACGACTGGAGACTCAGCTGAGGCCCCTCTGAAACCCAGCTGCTCCGGGAGGGTCCCCGGCCACTGCTGGGAACTTGTAGCTGGGAATCCGAGGCCGTGCTGAGCTGAGATCATTTCTCACATGGCCTTAAACGGAGGCCTTTCCGGAACAGCTATTCTTTCCCTGAGACTCCAACCAATATCGTCTAAAATAGGCTAATTGGTGGCGCCGCCTCCCCGAGTGCCCCCAGATCCTTCCTTGCACCCCAATTTTCCCCAGCCTCTAAGAGGCCCTCAGGGTGGCGTGGCAGCCCTTAGACACCAGAGGAGGGAGGGTGGGTTTAAGACAAGCCGTGTTCTGAGCACGCCAGCCAGCTCTGCAGGTCTGGGAGGGTCCTAGAGCTTGGCGGGGGTGTCCACAGCCTCCTGGGCTGCCCTTGGCTTTGTGATCAAGGGCACGGGCCACCTTTGAAGTCCCACCAAAGCAGCTGGAGGCCGATCCTGTGTGCCTTTACCCCCTGCTCGTCCTGTAGGAGACGACGACGGTTGCCTGACTGCATGCCTGCCCTCATGGGGCCTCTGAGAGGAGCAGGCAAGGGAGGTATGGGCTGGGCTGCGTGGTCCAGAAGAGGGAGCGGCCAGCTCCACCCGAGTGCCTAGGCAGCAGGTGGCAGTCCTCCTGGGAGATGGATGGAGGCACAAAGGCCCAGGACAGGAAGAAACCAGCTGCGTCTGAACAGCTGAGATCCCCGCGTGCCTGGAGCAGAGACCCCATGGGGCTCAGGGCCAGTGTGTTTCTGTTTCGCAGAGCCAGAGAGCTTGTCAAGGACCAGGCCACAGAGAGCCTTGGAAGCCTGGTGTACAAGTCAGGACGGACAGGGTTGCTGCATAACAAGCATCCCCCAAAGATCAGCCCCTTAAAACTGGGTTTACCCCTCCCTGGTGCTGTGTGTTGTGACTGGACAGCGGAGGAACTGCTCACTGCAGTTACTCAAGGACCCAGGCTGACAGCAGCAGCCTTCTGAGGGCTGCACATCCCGGGGTGTGGGGGTGGGGGGGAGACAGAGGCACCTGGGCTCACGGAGCTTCTGAAAGCAACATGTCACTTTCACTCAAATTCTGTTGACCAAGGCGGGAGCCATCCTTCCTCCTTGGGCGGGGCAGTGCACCGCTACTGTTGACCGAGGAGGAAAGGGAGTATCTGGAGGTGGGCTGACCTTGACCCAACGGGCTGAGGTGGTTCCCATCCTTCATTCCGAGCAGAGTGAGGAGCCTCAGGAGGCCTTGAGTAGAGAAGGCTGAAGTCTCGACGGTTTTACTTTCTGTTTATTGATCCCATGCAGAGAAGGGCATGAATCCTGAGTGAACATCCAATGAATCGCTGCAAACCGGACACACTCACGTCTGACCGGCACGCAGATCAGGAGAAGGCATCACCAGCCCCATGTCCCCGTGTCCCCCCGGGCCTGGCCTGCCCAGGATCCGAGCGTCAACTTGTGAACTTCATCCGTGTGGTCTCTCGGGTCCAGCTCTCCGACTCGCCCAGGCCACGTGCAGCCGGCGCGGGTATCTCCAGCGTGCTGTCCATCCGCGCCCCCTCTGAGAACATCCCGTCCGTTCACAGCTGGAGGCTTCTACGACTAAGCCTGCCAGGAATGTTCGGGTGCACAGGCTCTGGCGCCAGTGCGTGGCACTCGCGTTGGCTGTGTGTCTCGAGATGGGATTGCCGTGGTCTCATGGTGTTTAAGCAGGCCCCCCTGGACTCGGGGGGGGAGGGGAGACCAAGGGAGCGACCCTGGCCGGGGCCGGGGGTCAGGCCCTCGGAATCCAGAAATGTCCATGGCGCAGTCTTATCTCCCATGGGACTTGGAAGGTGAAGGTCACACAGAATCAGTGCCCCCCAAAATCCCGTAAAGCAAGACCGAGATGTGGGGCTGCGTGTTCAGCCCCAAACGGCGACCGCACGTGCTCACGCGCAGGCAGGGAAGGTCGGGTATCTTAACGCCTAGAGCTCACCGGTGCCCGGCACGCGTGTGGGGAGCGCTCCCGAGCCCGTCTGACACTCGGGGAGACCGAGGCCCGCCAGGGGGTCGGCACAGGGTTTCCCGGGGCAACTGTGCTCGGCCGAGCCCCGCTCCGCTCCCCAGCCCTGGGCGTGCGGGACGAAAGTCGGGGATCATGCTCACAGGGTCACCTCTCGGGGTGTCATTTCTTTTTTTTTTTTTTTTTTGCGGTACGCGGGCCTCTCACTGCTGCGGCCTCTCCCGCTGCGGAGCACAGGCTCCGGACGCGCAGGCTCAGCGGCCATGGCTCACGGGCCCAGCCGCTCCGCAGCATGTGGGATCCTCCCGGACCGGGGCACGAACCCGCGTCCCCTGCATCGGCAGGCGGACTCCCAACCACTGCGCCACCAGGGAAGCCCTCGGGGTGTCATTTCTTAATAGAGGAGCCAAGGGAGGGTGATTCTTTGCCCAAATCGAAGCCGGTAGTACGGGGGTTAGGCCTCGGCTGTTGGGAGACAGGACTCTTTGGGAACCTCACCTGGAGCCACCCCGGCTCTCGAGGCTGGTGGCGCCGCAGCGGGGGCCGCACACTGGGCCCGGGTCTGCAGCGCTGGTAGACTTGCTCGGTGGGTCCAAGGTGCACATGGGGCCGCTGCGTGCCTGGCCCCTGTCCTGCCGTCTGAGGCCAGAGCAAGGCTCCGCTGAGATCCTCAGACCTCTGGGCCCAGGCACGGCCCTACCCCCGAGCCCTTCAGCGTTGGTTGTTTTTCGTTTTTATTTTACTAGGCGGGGCTTGGTTGTTCCTTCGGCTGGCCTCCCCCAGCCCTGTGTCTGGGCGACCCAGGTACAGGGTGGTCCCTGAGACCCCTGCTCTTGCGGAAGCGGGCCAGGCACCAGTGGGGGCATCTGGGGAAGCCTGGTGGGCCGGGGGCCGTGGCCAGTCGTGAGAAGAAACGCATCTTTGTTGCAAGACACATGTAGGGCTCTTTATGTAAATTGTTTCAGTGCCTCACAGGAAGAAGAAAAATGGGGCTTTGATGTGGGCCGCCTCTCGGCCAGCCGGGTGCGATGTGGCTCAGGCGCGTCTGTGGCAGCTTTTATTAAGGAGCTGTCAGCTCTTCTCAGGCCGGAGACCCAGGGGGATCTCCGAGCAGGAGGAGGCTCAGAGCTGTCTGCGCAAGGCCCAGCATCCACCTCCGAGGAGCAGAGGGGGCCCGGGTGGATTCCCGGGGTACTGTGCCAGGCCCGGTGGGGTCACTGGGGGTGACCCAGTGTGACGTGGTCCTGATCCCCGCCCTGCAGCCACCGTGTGGCAGGGAACTGGGAGTGGCCCCTGCTTGGGACTGGGGGGCAGGTAGAGAGGAGGTGCT
The DNA here is from genome assembly GCF_002837175.3 of Physeter macrocephalus. Taxonomy (NCBI): domain Eukaryota; kingdom Metazoa; phylum Chordata; class Mammalia; order Artiodactyla; family Physeteridae; genus Physeter; species Physeter macrocephalus. Next base: position 85,218 of record NW_021145506.1, read on the forward strand.
CTAGGCAGGGTCTGCGGAGGCGTCCGGCACTGCTGGCCCCGGGCGATGAGGCTAGAAAGGGTAGCAGGGCCAGATTTGGGGCAGGAGGGGAGTCTGGTCTTGTGGATATTGCGGCGGTGGGGATCCACTGGGCTGTGAGCAGGAGAGGGTAGGGTGGTGTGAGTTCCAGGGGGGCCTCGGGGATGTGGGGGGACAGAGGGAGGTGGGGACCAGCGAGGGCCAGAGGGGAGGTCCAGCAGGAGGACAGCACTGCCAGTGAACACCAGACCTGCCTTCTGACCAGCCAGGGGGACACCAGGACTTGCAGCGCCCGGAAGCCCTCCCAGGGCCCACGGCATCCTGAGCGCTGAGACTTCCCCAGAGAGCCAGGCAGGACCCAAAGCTCTGGGTCTTGGGAAGCGCGTAAACCCTGCTCCGTATCTATGGCAACTCTTTTAACCAGGGCTCGGTTCCACAAACCCCCTTCCTCATTCATTCCAAAAACTCTGAGCTGTTGGTCTTTTTAAAAGTCTCAGCTCACTGGAGAAAATACAAAAAATAACCAAGAGTGTAGAGAAGAGAAGTCACCGCCTGGCCCTCTGATGAGGAGATGCTGATGTGGGCATCTCTGTGTGTTTCCACGTGCTTTTGCGTCCTGCCCTGCACCGGATCATGAGTGTTTGCCTGGGTCTTTGGAAATAGGGCTGCTGAGGGCTGGGATCGGGTCCTGCTGTGTTGTGTGATCTTGCCGGAGTCGGACACACTCTCTGAGCCTTAGTTTCTGCATCTCTGTGGGGAGAGTTTAGGGTGGGTTCTCAAGGCCCCATTCAGAGCCGACAGCAGGGGTCTCGGTGTTTCAGCGGCGTGTGGTTCAGTCAGGAGCCCTGACCCCCCACCCCCTGGAGTCTGGGCTCAGCCTGTCTCCAGCAAGGGACCCTGGGCAAATCACATTGCCTCTGAACCCCCCACCCCCCACCCCGTAAGCTGTAGAATCCGTGATGGTTTTTTGACTTAATATGTACAGAGCTCTTCGCACAAAGCAAGTGCCCAGTCGATAGGAACTGTCCTGACGGGTGTGACCGGCGGATCAGACCCTCTTCTTCCCGCCGCTCGCTGCGGGGTGTGGCGGCTGGCCCGCTGACCTCCTCTGGGCTGCGCCGGCTTTGTGGGCCTGCGGCCTCGCGGCCAGGCGGGGTCTGCACTCAGAATGTCCCGTGCTTGGTCTCGTGCTGCTCTGTTGCCATCTGGAGATGAAGGCCTTTTGAGCAGGGTTCCCCATTTTCATTTTGCGCTGGGCCCCTCAGATTACAGAGCTTGTGCTGCTCTTAACGATGGGGTTGCTGGAAACAGGGCGTAGGATGGCCTGGCCGGCACCCCGCGCAGTGCTCCAGGGCTGTGTGTCAGGTGGGGGCCAGGACGCCCCCTGCCCGGGTCACGCGGAGGCTCAGGCCGGGGGCTGCCCGCGGGGCCGTGGAACCTGCCAAGGGCGGGGGGTCTGGGTGGGAGGCGGGCGGGCCCGGGCAGGGGGGCCTGCCGAGCTGTGGCCAGACACCCTGGGAGGCGGTGGACGACGAGGTCGGAATCGACTGAAACTGAGCCGAGCGCCTGTGAAGAGGAGGACAGGGTGCAGCGCTGGCACCCCTGCCCCGTGGTCCCCTCCCCCACCCCTCCGGACGAAGGGAAGGCCAGTGCATCCCCTAGCACCCACCATGGGGGGAGGGGCGGGGCCCAGGCCAGCTGGCATCCAGAGGCTGGTGACAGTGCCGGGGCGCAGTCTTGGCCACCCGCACGTGAAGCAGCTCCGCGGAAAGGAAAAGCGGAAATTAAAGGGCCGAGAAGAAATGACTGCCTGGGGCGGCGCAGGTCTCCCCGGAGGAGCAGGTCTCCTCGGAGGAGCAGGGCACGAGGGGGTGGTATGGGAGGGGTAGTCTCTCCTTCCACTGCCTCACCCCCGGAGGGCCGTGTGCCCAGAGAGAAAGGGGATTCGGGGGAGGCTCTGCCTTCCGACATCCCAGGTTGGCTTCTGTGCGGTGACTCTGGTCTAGTGTGGGCCCCAGGGGGACGCTGCCCCATGCTGTGGTGGGGAAACGGACTCCAAGGGGCACCTCTCTGCCCTGGGCGCCCAGGAAGCCGGGGGTCCAGGCTGGGGCGACCGGGGACTCTACGAGCTGTAGGAGCCATGGGAGGGGACCGTGGCACCCAGAGTCGAGGGAAGGGCTGCTTCCCGCTGAGGAAGTCCTCTGCCTTGTGTTTGAGCTGCAGAGGTGGGGACGGGCGCCCCGGGAGGTGTGAGCAGGCCTGGTGTCGGGGCAGCCCCTGCGGGGGACACCTGAGGTCTGATCTCAGCGGGAGAGGGCAGGGCATGGGGAGCCGGCTCTCCCCAAGACGCGGGGGCTGCAGAGTGCTGAGCAGCACGCTGAGGAGGGAGACTCGGGTAGGTGGAGGTAATGGGGAACCACTGAAGGCTTTACAGCAAGGGAGAGCGCCCTGAGCCGAGCTTGTGAGAGGCCACATGGGACAGAGGCCGCGAGCAGGAAACCCAACCTGGAGGTGACGGGAGGCTGGATCGGGGCTGTGGTTGTGAGGAAGGGAAG
>NW_021145507.1:0-32000 GCF_002837175.3 Physeter macrocephalus
CCCATTTTCTCCATGCCTGGGTAAGGTAGTAAACTGGGATTAGACACTTCCATAAAAACCCACTGTGTGTTCCCATACGGTAGCACATGTCCAGGTTAGGCTTCCTTCCAGCTACTCAAGTGCATGTACTTGGAGAGGAATGCATTTTGTATCTATCCTCATCTCAAATTTTTGGCAACCACCAACTGGTAATCACTCTTTTCTGTTATTGGCTATAAATAAAGGAAGCTCTTAAAAATAAAGAAGACTTTATTAAGGCTTGTGTGAGTTATTGACACATGTCTAATAGTCTTGTGAGCTCATTTGTTGAGGTTTGATACTTTGGTTTGTTTTGTGAGTTAGTATTTTTTTAAAAAATATTTATTTATTTATTTGGCGGTGCTGCGTCTTAGTTGCGGCATGCAGGATCTTTAGTTGCAGCATGAGAACTCTTAGTTGCGGCATGTGGGATCTAGTTCCCTGACCAGGGATCGAACCCGGGCCCCCTGCATTGGGAGCATGGAGTCTTAGCCACTGGACCACCAGGGAAGTCCCTCCTTCACCTATTTCTTTCTTCCCCCCTCCCCTCTGGCAACCACCTGTTTGTTCTCTGTATCTATAATTGTTTCTGTTACTTTTTTTTTTTTTTTTTTGGCCATGCCATGCAGCTTGTGGGAACTTGGTTTCCCATCCAGGGATTGAACCTGGGTCACAGCAGTGTAAGCACCGAATCCTAACCACAGACCACCGGGGAACTCACTGTTTCTGTTACGTTTGTTCGTTTTTTAGATTCCATATATAAGTAAAATCATACAGTATTTGTCTGACTTATTGCACTTAGCATAATACCCTCTAGGTCCATCCATGTTGTTGCAAAGGCAAGATTTCATTTTTTTTTTTAAATATTTATTTATTTTATTTTTGGCTGCATCAGGTCTTAGTTGCAGCACACAGGATCTTCATTGCAGCATGCAGAATCTTTTCATTGGGGCATGCGGGCTCTTCACTGGGGCGCGCGGCCTTCTCTCTCGTTGTGGCGCAGGCTCTCAGTAGTTGTGGCACATGAGCTCTGTAGTTTCAGCATGCAGGGTCTCTAGTTGTGGCTCGATTGCTCAGTAGTTGCAGCGTGGGCTTAGTTACCCTACAGCATGTGGGATCTTAGTTCCCTGACCAGGGATCAAACCTGCTTCCCCTGTATTGGAAGGCAGATTCTTAACCACTGGACCACTGGGGAAGTCCCATACCACATCTTATTTATCTATTCATCTATTGATGGGCACTTGGGTTGCCTCCATATCTTGGCTATTGTAAATAATAATGCAATGAACTTAGAGGTGCAGATAGATTTCTTTTTTTAAAAATAAATTTATTTATTTATTTGTTTTTATTTTTGGCTGTGTTGGGTCTTCGTTGCTGTGCATGGGCTTTCTCTAGTTGTGGCGAGAGGGGGCTACTCTTCATTGCAGTGCACGGACTTCTCATTGTCGTGCCTTCTCTTGTTGCAGAGCACGGGCTCTAGGTGCGTGGGCTTCAGTAATTGTGGGACGCAGGCTCAGTAGTCGTGGCACGCGGGCTCTAGAGCGCGGGCTCAGTAGTTGTGGCACATGGGCTTAGTTGCTCCGTGGCATGTGGGATCTTCCCGGACCAGAGCTCGAACCCATGTCCCCTGCATCGGCAGGCGGATTCTTACCCACTGTGCCACCAGGGAAGTCCCCTAGACCATTCCATTTTGGTGAATTAGGTATTGCTAGAAATTGGCATTAGGTTGGGAAAGTAAAGTGAACTTTGTGTCTGTTACTGAAAGTTATCAGTGATAACATTGTAGACTCTGTGTAATTGGGGTCTTAGAACAGGGAACTTGGGAAAAGGTGGAGATCCAGGAAATATTTTACGTTAATAAATCGTTTCTTTGGAGCTCAGAATACTTTGCAAACAAAATCTCAGTTTCGTATAGCACCTCTCAAGCATTTTTTTTAGTGCAGCTCACAGCCGAACTAGAAAGATGAATTGAAAGTTTTTCCCCAATTGCTAGTCATCATTAGACTAAGAACTAGAATCCAGGTTTCCAACTCACAGTTTAAGTGTATTTTCTTTTGGACAACCAGACGGATCCTACTAAAAAGAGAGCCTAATTTTGGCCATTTAAAAGGCAGTTTTCGGGCTTCACTGGTGGCGCCGTGATTAAGAATCCGCCTGCAGAGGCCACAACAGTGAGAGGCCCGCGTACCTTAAAAAAAAAAAAAGAATCCGCCTGCCAATGCTGGGGAGACAGGTTCAAGCCCTGGTCTGGGAAGATCCCACATGCTTTGGAGCAACTAAGCCCGTGCGCCACGACTACTGAGGCTGCGTGCCACAACTACTGAAGCCGGCGCGCCTAGAGCCTGTGCCCTGCAACAAGAGAAGCCACGGCAATGAGAAGCCTGCGCACCGCAATGGAGAGTAGCTCCACTTGCTGCAACTAGAGAAAGACCGCGCGCAGCAACGAAGACCCAACGCAGCCAAAAATAAATAAATAAATTTAAAAATAAAAGGCAGTTTTCTATGGAATAGTTGCTACTAGAAGAAACTAATTTTGAAGTAAAAGTTATCCCCCAATTTTAGCTTTAAGAGCAAAGCTATGGTTAGAGCCTGAAGAGTAATAAAAGTAAGAACAAAAGGTGGTATTGCTCCCAAAAGATAATAGAAAGTTATGGAATTACCAGATGTGAATGGTCCTTGATATACAGTGTGTTCAAGGAGTAAGATACGGTAGTTTGGAAGTCCTGTTTCCCTGGGCTGCTTTCCCAAAACCAAATTAGGACAAGAAGGAGCTTTACATTTATTGAATGTAGGTCCATAGCTGGTGTCATTCCTTTGTGAGATTGGAAATTTCTCCTGGTTTTAGATCACAAGTAAGCTTTTTTTCTTGGTTCTCCCAGTCAGATAGTTTCTTTGTCCACCCTAGGAGTTCCATTTGTCTTGCTAGCTCTTTTGAACATTACTCTAGTGACCTAAACTGATTTATCAGTAACTTCTTGTGTTTGGAGAGAGTCTGGTTATATTTGTAGGTTTAGCCCCACCCTGTATTTCAATAGGAAGTTGGTAGGTGCTTAAGTCTGTAATGAGGCATTCCTCCTTGTGATTGTTGCATGATAGTGAGGACTGCTATATGCAACAGTAAATTCATACTTCTTTATAAACATTTTAACAGACAGACTTAGATTACTGTAAACCTGTGTGTTGTGTATTATTTTGAAGTCAAATGATTATTTGACTTTTCAGTTGAGATTCTTGAACTGCTGTGAAATATACATTCTTTAACATAAAGAAATTTATCTCTTGAAAGAGAAAACTGGCCTACAAAGCAAAGCTCTTCTCATATGCCCCCATCCAAAGTGCTGTTAACTATAGAACAGTGGGAAATGCTGAAGTGAAAGCAGAAGTCCTAATTGCCACACATACAATATCCCCACATGTTCTCATCCCCTGCTACTGCTGATCAGCATTTTGGGGGTATGTTTCAAAGAGGAACTGCCTTGAGAAGCATTTCTGTTGTTACGGTTTTTGCTGTAGCTCAGATATACTTGCTTTTGGATGTGGCCATAGAAATCTGCAGGTGTTATCAGTGACCGTGGCTCTAAATGAAGCGTTGTTTATTTATTTATAATAAATAGCTAGTAGTACATATCATTGCTAGAATGAGCAGTCCTCTGTTTTCTGTCCTGGTAATAATAGGAATTCAGAGTGTAGGGTACAGATGAGTGCATCCTCCCTCTCACATGCAGCCTTCCTTTATTACCTTCTTCCACCCTCCCAATCCCTACACCTCTCAGCCACTTCACCCCACTCCTGCTACAGGCTGTTGGGAACAGAGTTGAGAGTTCTGAGTGTAGGGTACATGTCAAAGTCTCCTTTTGCCTTTACACTGACCAAATGTGATATATAAATATTTAATGATAACTTCAAATATAAAGACTTGTAGAATCTTACTGTTGTGAAAGGACCTCAGAGAACACCTCATCCAGTTTCCAATTCAAAGCCTGAATCCCATAATGGTACTAGCAGTCTAGACTGGTCAGTGTACTCCAGGCCATAGCTAGGAGGGGATGCCTGAAGTCTTTTATTTATTCTCAGACTCATTCTCAAGTTTCTTAGGCTGAAAATAGCCAGGGGTAAAGATGGGGGTTGCTGCTGAGTCTGGCTGGATGTCTGGAACTGGTCCAAAGCCAGTTTTTCTTTTGGACTTCTTTGGGTAGCCAACTCCCAGATTGGCTTGGGAGGCTCCCAGAGTGTAATAACTTAACCCCAGGGCTTTGTCTGGAATGTCCTTTTTACCATTCTGGATGCTAGCCTTCCTGGTAACTAGATGAATCTAGATCTGGTGAAGGGTTTGATTCATGGTCATGATCCGCCATTCTCTACAGTCCCTAGACCTCCCTCTGGCCTTGTGTTCAGAATGCAAGTGGCTGTTGGCCAAGTGAAGAGGTTATGGCAGCTTAGGTAGAAGCAAATCCAGGAATTTTAGAACTTCTTAAAGATCATCTAGCTTAGTCTCTTTATTTTGCAGATGAGGAAACTGAAGCCCAGAGTGAGAATTATATCATCTTTGATTTAAATGGCATTGTAGAAGTCATCCAGTCTGACCTCTCAACATCATCTTCTTACAGTCTAGGAGTCTCTCCCCCAACATGCCCAATAGCTGGTATCCAGAGGATGATACTGGGGAACTTATAACTTCTGAAGAGAACCCATTCTAATATAGGACAGCTCTAATTAAAAGGAACTAACTTAATTGAAATCTACTTCCCTGTAACTTTTATCTTCTCAGTGGTTCTAATTTAATTCCTCTCCTATGTAACATCCCCCAAGGTAAGACCTTCTCAGACTCCCAAGTTAGCAAATATCTCTGTAGCATATAATTTCCCTAATCAAAATAAAGTATAACTGAAAAAGAACTTTACTGATTCTATAAAGACAGGGCATTCCACCTTCATGTGTCCAAACTTCTTTTACCAGACAAGAACGACTACTTTCTTGGTTTTCTTCACTTTCTTTTCATTACTGGAACTAGCATTTAGCTCTTTTCATAATACTTTTATTTTTTTTTTAATTTTTTATTAGTCAGGACCTCAGTTCCCCCGCCAGGGATCGAAACCAGGCCACAGCAATGACAGTGCCAAATCCTAACCACTAGGCCACCAGGGAACTCCCTCATAATACTTTTAATAAAGAAACTTACATTTTATCACTTTGTGAGTATAACTGTACAAAACTATCAGGAGAGAGCTACAGATAGGGCTGAAGGGTTGGACTCACCCCTGCAGCCTGTCTGTGGTTTCTCAGTTCATATATGCTAGCTGTGGTGGGCCTCTCCATTTCTATTGTCTCCTTCTCAGCCTGGGAAGAGTTTCCCAACTGGTCTTCTTACCTCCAGTCTTCTCCTGCCCAAATACAGCTTCCTACTTCGGTTAGAATGATTTATCTAAAAATGCAGATTTGCCCATGTCACTTCCTTGATTTAGTGATTCGTCAACACCCAGTGCTTCACAAATTTTCCACTAAATGACTACTCATGATAGATGAGCTTTTCTCAACTGCATTCCCATAAGAAAATTAAACCCTAATGCTATTAGGCATCCATTGTATATAATGTATTAACTTTTTTCCAGTGCATCTGAAATGGTCCTAGTTGATTATACTCTTGAAGAGAATTGAGGAAATAGTCACTCAAATTCTTTTCTTTGTTTTGTGGTTCACATGTATAAAAGAGTAGGGAAAGAGAATGTATGTTCTTCAAGAGGTCCAGAAGCATGGCTGGGAACAATCTCCAGAAAAAAACCCCACAAATTTCATTGAAGTCTAGGGTTTCAACTTTATTATTATTTTAAAAAATATATACACATGGCCTTTCTCACCTTCTGAGATGGCCCACACTCTGTGGAGTGTGTTTCTCTCTAAATAAATCCACTTCTTACCTATCACTTTGTCTCTCACTGAATACTTTCTTCAATGAGCCATCAAGAACCTGAGCTTCATTAAGTCCTGAAACCAGAAGTGAGCTTTCTTGGGCTTCCCTGATGGCGCAGTGGTTAAGAATCCTCCTGCCAATGCAAGGGACACAGGTTCGAGCCCTGATCCGGGAAGATCCCACGTGCCGTGGAGCAACTAAGCCCGTGCGCCACAAGTACTGAGCCTGTGCTCTAGAGCCTGCTAGCCACAACTACTGAAGCCCGTGAGCCACAACTGCTGAGCCTGTGAGCCACAACTACCGAAGCCCACATGCCTAGAGCCCGTGCTCCGCAACAAGAGGAGCCACCACAATGAAAAGCCCGCGTACCACAACGAAGAGTAGTCCCTGCTCACCACAGCTAGAGAAAGCCTGCGTGCAGTGACGAAGACCCAACATAGCCAAAAATAAATAAATTTTAAAAATAAAATAAAATATATATACAGACACACACACACATTTATTTATTTATTATACATTTTATTTATTTATTTATTTATTTATTTATTTATTTTTGGCTGCTTTGGGTCTTTGTCGCTGCATGCGGGCTTTCTCTAGTTGTGGCGAGCGGGGACTACCCTTCCTCGCGGTGCACAGGCTTCTCATTGTGGTGGCTTCTTTTGTTGCAGAGCACGGGCTCTAGGTGCTCAGGCTTCAGTAGTTGTGGCGCGCAGGCTCAATAGTTGTGGCGTACGGGCTTAGTTGCTCCACGGCATGTGGGATCTTCCTGGACAAGGGCTTGAACCCATGTCCCCTGCATTGGCAGGCGGATTCTTAACCACTGTGCCACCAGGGAAGCCCCTAGGGTTTCATCTTTAAATTTATGTGAATATTGTATTCTACTACATAATATGTCCGTTGTTAAAAGTGTTTTAAAATATTTGTCAATGAATAAAATTGATTTTACAGGAGGATTTACCTGAGGTCCATGGAACTAAAAATAACTACCTTTTTTCTTAGCCCTGTAGTGGACATTTTATACATGTTACATTATTTAATGTCTCTAGGAAAATTGCCCAAGGTAACACAGCTAGTAAGGTGTCAAGACTCAGGGCACTAAGGGAAGTATGTCTCAACTCCACAACTTGAAGCTGAGTTGAGTCAAGAGCCTTGGAAGTCTTTGCCCCATTTCTAAGTTTATCTTCACTGGAATAGAGGGTTTTTTTTTTCCTTGGTCAAATTAGTATTGTGGTTCAGATCATGTGTAATTCCATACTTCTTTGGCATAATACAACTAACCCTGATTATCCAAAAGAAAAATGAGCAGTGATGCAGGTAATTCCATATAATAGGGAATCTTGTCTTTCTCTGGTGGCTCTGAAACATATAAAATGACTTTTTTTTTAGTAGCAGATTCACTTTTCTAATTGTTTTGTCTTGATATTGACATATTGTAATTTCTTGAGTACTCTAGCTGGTTGTGGGAGCTGGCTTTTTTTGGCAAGAGGTAGCTATCTTGCTATTGAAAACTTGGTTCCCCCACCCCAGAAGACATAGAGTTGACTCCATTTGTGTCCACTTACCCAAGGTACTTGGGAAAGCATAAATGCTAAAGTAGCAAGGTGTCAGAGTGGCTTCCCCAGCTCCACCCCCAATCTGACATTTACCTAGCCATCTGGAATCCAGTTTCCATTAGGTGTCCAAAGAGAATGTCTGGAAAGCCCTGTCAGTGGCCATTCAGCGCAGAATTTCAAGGGGATCTGGCTCCTGTAGCTCCTCTAAGAAGCTAGAACAAGTTCTGAAATGATTGCTAATGGGGGGAGCCATAGTGGCTATTTTCACTCATCTCTGGCTGTACCCCTGAATTTCTGGTTCTTCCTAAAAGCTTGAAGTTTGGGAGTCTAAGGGCATCCAGAGGATGCAGAGTCCTGTGAGGTTCTTTTATTTGTAATACCTTGCCTCCTTTGCCGTTCTAAACTCTCTTTTCAGTATGAGTTAATAAAGCTTGCATGTTAGTACCCGGTACCCTTTAGATTATGTAAAAGAAGAGAAGAGGTAGACTGGGAGGGAAAGTCCAGAGTTTGGATTAGAAAACCTGTTTAGTCAAAGGGGAACTTAGCTGAGGAACAGAATGAAAATTATTTCCTTAGACAGTAGACAAACATTCAGGAAACACCTCTGCACCCCAAAGATAGGAACAGCTGCCACACGGTGACTATTAAAGGGAGGTTCTAAGTTATGAGCAAACAGCTGATTCTCTTGGTTCTTAGGCTGTTGCTGTTGGTGACAGGAAATCTTGTTTCCCAAGCTGCTGGCTTCCTGTTTTATTTTTACTCTTAGCAGATCAGAATGTCCATAACAAGGAGCAGTCTGTTCCAAAGGGTTCTACTCCCTCTTTGAGCCTGAAGGGCTTTTTTTTTTTTTCTTTTGGTCAGACAATATGTTGGTTCACTTTTAAGATCTATGATGTCTAGCTTGGTTTAAGCATTTCGTATTCACAATCAACTTTTTTGGTGATGAGCTGGTGTTTTGAGATTTGATGTAAGTAAACCTCTGGGTTGTTTTTTTTTTGTTTTGTTTTGTTTTTTAAAGAGGAGTTTGCAATCTTGGGGACTTGGGTATGTTACCTTTATGCTTTACCATTTAATTTGCCATTTTCCCTAGCAGAAAAACCATTAGGCTGTTTTAAATTTCTTTAGTTTCACAAGATAGGGAAACAGTTCCAGCCCGATGTGCCTTGGCTGTAGTCATATCCATTTTGTTGGATAAAAAACCTCCTCCTGTCCTTGTAAAGCTAGGAATTTGGTAATCTAACTCTAAAACAATAGCTCAGCATGAACCTAAAGTGCTGGGGGATTTCCTAGGGAAAGGGGCTCAGCCGACAGGATAAGAAACAGTAACTGGAAGATTTCCGGATCTGCTCCACTTCCTGCTGTCTCAAGAGCCTTTTGGCCCAGGTGTGTTGAACCGGATGGGAGAGAGAAAGGGAGCTGTGGGTAGAAGAGAAAGGACTAGGGAATCTTACAGCACAGGGTGCTTGGCATCATGTTTGATATATTGAACGTGTAAAATTTTCCTTGATATTCTTTCATTCTGTCAATTTAAAGACTAAACTTTGGCAGTGTTAATAGATACTGGCAGTATTTAGCTGTACATTAACAGTCCTCCATCAGGGAAGGACTGGAGAAGTTATGTCCTGTTGCAGATCAGTAGAATCACTATTGGCAACTTAATTTCATTGTGGAGACTGTCAGATGACAAAAGCTCTTTTTGGATTCTTATAATTGATTATTCTTATAATTGATTATCTGGAATCTGATCTGTTCTGGTTGTGGACCCCCCAAGGTTAGGATCTATACCATCCAGGATCTGCTGAATGGGCTGTTTTCTTACCATGCGTCCCTGCCTCTGGAGACTCTTGTTAGTTGGAGCATAGTTGTTATGTTAAGGTTTTTAGGTTTTTATGCTGCCTGTGTACCCTCAGTCAGCAGTCACCAGTTCAGAATTTCTAAACTTATCCAGCAAGCCTCTAATGGCAAACCTTTAAAAGGGGTGGTAGGGGTAAGGGAGGGCTTAAAACAGAAAAAAGAAGATTTTTAAAGCTGTTCAGATCAGAGCAAAACAAAAGGAAAAAAGACTCACACAGCCCTGGTGTGCGTGGAATTTGTGGTTGAGTAATACTTTCCTGTTATTTCTTTTTTAGGTTGTTTTTCATCATTCAGAACGTTGCCTGAAGCAGGTCCACCATGCCGTTAGTAACGAGGAACATCGAGCCAAGGCACCTGTGCCGTCAGACGTTGCCTAGCGTTAGAAGCGAGCTGGAATGCATGACCAACATCACCCTGGCAAATGTCATCCGACAGCTGGGCAGCCTGAGTGAGTGCCGCAGAGAGCCTGTGCTTTGCCCTCAGGGGTCGTTGGTGCTCTTTATTTTGTTTCCTTCTCCTCCGTGTTCCTATTTCTCCCCCATCTGCCTTCCCTAGGTAGTGCGAAAATTTATCCCACTCCCACCCCCTCCCCAAAGAGGGGCTCCTTTTTGGTACAGATTCTTCCCCTCAACCCTTTCTTCATCTACCACCACCCTCTAGGTTCCCTCCCCCTCCCCCTCCACCTGCTTCAAAAGAAATCTGTGGGAAGGGTGGCAGGAAGGGCTGCAGCAGAAACTGCAGATGGAATGACAGAGCAGAATTCTCTGTGTGTAAAGTGGGAGGTTCACAGAGCAGTATCTTGGGTTGGGGAATGTGCCTGTAATTGCACAAAGCTATTCGATGTGAAGCCTCAAATGTGCCAATAGTCTTTATCTACACAACAACCCCCCACCCTTTTCTTCCCAAAGAGAAGTAAGCAAACATGCATTCAGAGAGATTCTGGCTGACTTGTCTGCCTTGGTACACATTTAATTGTGCTTCAAGCCCCCAGGTCCAAGTTCAGGGTACAAATTACTTCTGTAGTCTCTGGGGTATTGGGAGTTTTGCAAGCTGTGTGAACACAGTGACACAAATTGTGGCTGGAGCCATTCTTCTCTAGGAGGAAGATGGGGGTTAACCCAGTCTGTTTTGGAGCTGAGGGAAAGCCAGCTCAATTGTAATTTTTTTTTTAATTGATAAGAATGAATAAGACTGCCTTGGGTGGGGTACATGCATGGGTTTGGATTTCATTCTGAATTAAGTTGACTTTGTTTGCTTGGAGCCGAGATATGGGAAGGGCAGATGCTTGGATAGGCTCTGCATTTGTCTAGTGCCATTCTAGCTCCCATAAGAACCTCTGTCAAAATGCCATTTTAGTGATCTTCCTTAGCAAAAGCATCTTGGTGTGAATTATTTCAGACATTCACTTCTCCTATCGCATCACTGCCCTTAGTGAAAACAGTGGAATATCAAGAAAGCCTGCATCCCCCCAGATAGTAATAGGCCCTGCCTTGAAAATAGGTGCCTGAGGAGACAGAGGTCTGTGACCATATGATGTATGGGGTCTGAGATTCCTAAGCCATCACCTAGCTCAGAGGCCATCTCAGTTGATCCAGGGCTTAGGGAAACCTGGATGGGGCATCAAGAAAGAAATGAAACCCCGCCAGTGTCTGTCTTACACAAAGGAACATTGACAGCAGTGCAACAGCAGTACGGCTGACAAGGAAGCACATGAAGGCTGCAGAGAGCCTCACTGCTTCTTAAAAGCATCATTTCTGCTTCTGTCACCCTGAGAAGGCCAAATGGGTGGAAGTCAGTCACACACTGGTTCCTTCTCTATAGGACAAAGGACATCTAGCTAATGATACTTCTTATTCTCACTCAGCAGGAGTTATGCTCTCTCTCAGGTGTTTTTCCAGGGTAGTGTTGCTGGATGCCATTGCTCACTCTCCCACTTGTGATCAGAGCATTCCTATCTTGAGGAAGCTGATCTGAGGGCCAGGGTTGGCTTGTGCCTGTGGAAACAAGATTTCCTCAGGTTGTAGAGCTAGCTGACCCTTTATTCATCCAGTAGACATGTATTGAACATATTTTATATGCCAGATGCTGAGAGGATACAGCAATAATAAGAAATGGTCTCTGCCTTCCAGGAGCTCATACTCTACCAGAGGAGAGAGAAATAAATAATTCTAAAGGGGAGAACGGGGAGAGGATGAGAAGGGAACTCACGTTCGTTGATTGCCTACTTTAAGCCAGGTTTTAATAGGATCTTCACATAGATTATCTCGTTTAATCCTCTTAATAATCCTGTGACGTTAGATGTTGGCATTGCCATTTTTCAGATGAAGAAATGAAGGCTCAGAAAAGTAAGGTAACTTGCGGGCAGACACAGCAGTCAGAGGCAAAGTCAGACTTCCTAAGAATTTCTCAGTTCTGTCTCCTGTCTCTCTGTCTCTACCAACACTGCCCTGGTTTAGACCGACTTTAACTCTCACCTAAACTGTTTTCCTAGCCTCCCTCTGGCCTCCCTTTCTCTGATCAACCCCCTTAAATCTATAAGCCTAAAAATTGTATAAAATCTTACAAATCTTAAACCTATACTCTTGTCAGAGTGGTCTGCCCAAAACTAAAATCTTACTTTTTACTTTTATAATTCTGAATTGTTTGAATTTTTAAAAGTTAAGTCTGTGTTAACTTTTGCAGTTTAAAAAGTGTTTTTAAAATAAGAGTATAAATGTTAGCTATGTATTTATCTCTGCTCTTCCTCACTATGGAATTATTTAAGTTCCTTGGCCTGGCATTCAAGACTTTAAGACCTGCCTTTCTTTTCAGCCTCATTTTCTGGAATCTATCTTCTCCCATTTTACAGTCTTTTAAAGGGATTCTTTTAAAATTAAAAAGGGAAAAAAAGAAGGAAGAAAAACTGAATTACCAACTACTTGTAGCTTCTGAGACAGACCATATTCTCTCGTACTTCGACGTGGTGGCTTTGTTGTTCCCACTGCCTGGAGAGCCCTTGCCATCCTTATAGCTGATCTTCAAGGCCCACCCAGCTCAGGGATCTCCTCCTCCAGGTTGGACTGAGTACCCCTCTGAGATCCTATTACATGCCTGTATTATTACCCGCCACATTATATTGAAATTTATCTCCTATATTAAATTGAAAGTTCTTTGGAGGCAGAAGTCATGTGTTGTTTGTCCTTGAACCCCAGTGTCTATCTTGTATAGTACCTGGCACCCAGTAGGAGCTCAGTAAATACTTGTTGACTGATTCATGCATGTGCTCTTTCCATGCTTCCATGCTGTTGGTGCACAGGGAATGAAGGAATATTTCCTATGGGGAATGGGAACATAGCAGGAATAGGGAGAGTCAAGGAAAGCTTCACAGAAGAGGTTACATTTGAACTGAGCCTTGAAAGATGACTAGGATTTCATCTAGCAGAGAGGGGTGCAGGAATGGGCTCATGTGTGCTTCAGGCTCATGACCTTGACCTCATGTATTATATTCTAGCCGGAAGTGCTTGGTCTAGTAGGGAAAGTCTGATTATGGAATGAATAAAGCACAAAACTAAGATTTCACAGCCGTGAATTGCTCCCTGATAGCATATCCAGGATTCTCATTTTCCTTCAGTGCACTGAGATTGGCATTTCACATATTAGGTTGCCGTATCTTAGGAAATGTGGGCACAGCCAGCCAGCCAGCACTTCTGAATCAGTATCCTGACCACCTAGGAAAAGGGAACCCCCTCTTGGGTCATTAAGATTTGTTATGGGACTTCCCTGGTGGTCCAGTGGCTAAGACTCCACACTTTCAGGGCAGGGGGCCTGGGTTCTACCCCTGGTCAGGGAACTAGATCCAACATGTTGCAACTAAAGATTCCACATGCCACAACTAAAAAAAGATCCCGCATGCCACAAGACCCAGCACAGCCAAATAAAATAAATAAATAAAATTTTTAAAAGATATGTTATGATATGGGGTTTTCTGAGTACAGTGGGTCCATGCCATTGCGGGGGGGGGGCTCCAAGACTCCCACTCAAATTCAAACAAGAGCAGCTTCATATTTTTAAAAATCAGTTTTACTTGTTCCATTTCCACATAAGATTTCATTTGAAAAACTGTACTGCTAAGAGAAAAAAAAAAGTTGAAGACTGCTTCTGGAATCTTTTGCAAAATGGGGTAGATGTCTATTATGAATGTCCTGATGTGATAGTGGATCTATCTTGGTAATCTGAATAAGTGAAATTTAACTCTGAACAAGGCACTTTGGTTTTCTCCTTTATAAGTATCACACTTCTGTTTTCAGAGGTTGGAGTACTTTTTAGTACTGAAAGAGCAGGGCTATCACATTACTGACTGGAATTATATTTTAAATTTCCTCTGAGCATAAAACTTAGGATACTTAGATAGTCATACTCTTAAAAGTCATCTGGGACTTCCCTGGTGGTGCAGTGGTTAAGAATCTGCCTGCCAATGCAGGGAACGTGGGTTCGATCCCTGGTCTGGGAAGATCCCACATGCCGTGGAGCAACTAAGCCTGTGCACCACAACTACTGAGCCTGTACTATGGAACCCATGAGCCACAACTACTGAAGCCTGTGTGCCTGGAGGCTGTGCTCTGCAACAAGAGAAGCCACCGCAATGAGAGGCCCGTGCACTGCAGCGCAACGAAGAATAGCCCCCACTTGCCGCAACTAGAGAAAACCTGCACGCAGCAACGAAGACCCAACACAGCCAAAAATAAATAAATTAATTAATTTTTAAAAAGAGTTTACATTTTTGGCTCGTTTAATCCTGTGACAACTTGGTGAGATAGATATAGTTGTCCCCATTTTGCAGATGAGGAAACTGAGGCTGGGAGAATTTGACTTGCTGAAAAGTACACAGGTGTAGATAGAAAGAACTGAAACTTAAATTCAGACTTTCTGGTTTGAAGTCTACTGCTTCTTCCATGTATCATCTTGCAGTTCTAAGTATACCTAGGGCCTGATGTGACATAATGTGACAGCGGGGAAGCACTCCACCTCACTCCCCCTCCAAATAGCATTCTCGGTGTTACCATTTTTATATGGTGGGGTTCTTTGTATGATATCATCTTAAACCATTGTGCCACACTGATCTCTACTCCCACTATCACTGCTCCCTTCACTGAGGAGCAGGAAATCCTGCATACTCTCGCGGTGACCTAAGGGTAAATTGATTTGGGGTTTTCTTTTCCTCCAGAACAGCTGGATGGTTAACAGATATTTTTGAGCCTGGTTTATTTTCCATGCTTAATGTGTGTTTCTCTGTTATAGTCTTCCAATCACAGTTATTCGTTACCTAGGCAAGCATGATACAGTATGGTTTTTGGGTTTTGGGGTTTTTTTTTTTGAGATACGGTTGATTTACAATATTATATAAGTGTCAGGTATACAACATAGTGGTTCAAAATTTTTAAAGGTTATACTCCATTTATAGTTATAAAATATTGACTCTGTTCTCTATGCTGTGCAATATATCCTTGTAGCCTGTTTATTTTATACACAGTAGTTTGTACCTCTTAATCCCCTACCCTCTCCCCGCTGGTAACCCCTAGTTCTCTATATCTGTGAGTCAGTACAGTATGGTTCTTATAGGACTCAGCCATATAATCAGGGATCAGATTGGATTCTCACCCTGCCCAGTAGAAGTGCAGCTTGTTAGCCCATTTCAGTCCTTTGAGCTCAGGAGCTTCCCATGGTTGTTTAGATCACAAAACCATTCAGTATGCAAAGACTTGCTTCTTCCTTGATTAGAAACTCTTTATTGACTAAATTTACCAGCAATTCAAAATATGCTGTTGATTGGTTTTATCCTTACCTTCCAGGTTACATTGAGTGAGCTGCATTTCACCCTGAAGGTGCAGTTTTGGCCTTTTGATCTAATTTTTTCCCCTCAAGTATGGACTAAGAATAAATGTAGTTTAGAAACTAAAGTAAGAGCCTACTTTAAATAGTTCTCAAGGAAATGATCTTTTGGTTGGGCACAATAACTTACGCCTGCCTTCACCTTGCAAGTAACAAACTCAGATGGCGTATTTATTCGTATGCACCGCTTTTCATTCTAGCAAGAATGTGCTTTGTGGCTTGGAATGACAATATGGAGGTAGTGTCAGATTGCTTTTATGTTTCTTTGGCTGCAAATTCTCCTTGCATTCCAGGGTTGAAAGTACGGAACTCTTTTCTTTTGCTAAAAAACAAGACATTGTGGAATGAGACCACTGGTATGTTGTTTTTCAGGGAGAGCTTGAATGTTTCAGCTTTTCACTTGTTCCCTGAGATGTAGATTTGAAGGATTATAACCTAAAGCAAAGACTTTCAAAGTTGTAGGTCATAAAACATAAAATAACCTTTTCACCTCTTAGAAGAAGTTATGTCTCTATTATGAGTTGTTAGTAAGTTCAGGGCCCCTCAAAGAAACCACATCTCATCATGGTTGTTCAGCGTACTTTTGGGGCTCCACTGAGGATGTAATTTCTTATTTTTCATGTTAATTGTAAACACATAGAAGGTCCTTCTAACTCCCAATCTGTTTTCCAGAAGCACTTTTACAAGGTTCTTTTACAGAGCAGCAAAGGGCTAAGGGCTATAGGCAAATGTATAGACATACTCTCCACTCTTCTAGGATTAGTTATTTTTGTATCACACCTTTTGATTTTATTCATCCTGTTTTGAGTTTCATGTCAGTTCATTTTGCCAAGAAGACTATTAGTTATAGAGCACATGCAGGCTGCCCAGGCTCTGGAGGGTATGTCTCTGTCTCCAGGAGCAAGCTCTGCATGTAGCCTGAACCATCTTAGAGGGGTGGGTGTGTGTGTTTGGGAGGTGGGAAATACAGTCTTTAGTAGCCAGTTTTTCTGACCATGTATGTCACTTTTAGGCACTAGTGACTTGGTTTCTTTGCTCTCTCAGGTAAATATGCCGAGGACATTTTTGGAGAGCTCTTCACTCAGGCAAATACTTTTGCTTCTCGAGTAAGCTCCCTTGCTGAGAGGGTCGACCGCCTACAAGTTAAAGTCACTCAGCTGGATCCCAAGGAAGAAGAAGGTAAGGAAGCTGAGCTCAGCATTTGCAGGCTCTGCTGAGCAGTTGCTTAGGATTTTTTTTTTTCCTGATTTATAAAAAAGTGAGGGGAGAAATCACAGAGACTTATGGAGTTCTTCTGCTTTGAAACGACACAAGCCTGGGTGATGTAAAGAAACCTTTTAATCTCTACCACACCTCCACACACTCCCTTTCTCCCGTTCCCCCAATCCCCTCTTTCTCAAATTCCCCTTCCCCCCAATCGTATTTTGCTACCATAAAAGTACTTGGAAGATTCATTCCTCCTGAGGAGGGGCCTGCTAGATCTGGCCACATAGTAAACCTTTGTGTTGCCTCATTTTGTTCAGTCATGAAATGGCTGGGCTGCTGACAGCCTTGTGGGGCTTCCCCAGAGGGGGAGGAAAAAGAAAAAAAAAAACCTGGCTGCAGACAGCCACAGCCAAGAAATGCAGCAGCTGAGGCCTCTCCGACTGGTGTGACTCAGTGTTTGCTCAAATAGCCTGTCATCCATTTTCTAATGCCTTCCATCTTCTTTCAGTGTCACTACAAGGAATCAACACCCGAAAGGCCTTCAGAAGCTCTACTGTTCAAGACCAGAAGCTTTTTGACAGAAACTCTCTCCCCATACCTGTCTTGGAAACATACAACACCTGTGATACTCCTCCACCTCTCAACAATCTGACCCCTTACAGGTAACCTAGCTAGCTTCTACCTTTTTCAGCCTGTGGTGAACAACACTAGATTGTCTTTTTATTTAAAGATGTTGTTTACATTAGAGGATTGTATCAAAAAGCGTACTACGTACCCCAGAGTTGCTTGTGGCAGCAGAAGCTAACGTTTACCATATAAACAGTTGCCACTTATTATTGTTTGGTTTCTTAAACTCATAGTGAATATAATATATATTGAAAGTTTGCTATAGCGTTGCATGCTGCAGAGTTTACTTTGGTACAAGCCAGGTCCATCTTGGATTCCATCCAAGGAATTTAGTTATTATAGAACCAAAAGAACTTTGTTACAAGGCAGTCCTATAGCATGCATCCCAGGGGCAACATTCTAGCAAGGCTCCCACTTACTCTGAAACCACTAGATTACCAGATGTTTGGGCGTGTTAGTGGGGCCAGCCTTGTGGACTGGCTGCTCTGGGCCCTGAGGGTCCTTCCAGAGCTTAAGGAGTAATTGGCGTTCTTCCAAATGAGTGTCGTTCACTTCGTTTTGAACATCCTTTCATCATTCCCCTCTGAAAGGACCTACAGTGCTGTGACTGGACTTGAAAAAGGTAGTCTTATAGACAACTTAAAGCCCCTCCCCTCTAGTGGTCTCTAGTGTTATCGTGCAAAAAATTTCCAAGCAGGGGCAGAAAGTGAATATTTATCTTGCTCGCATCCATAAATATCTTTGGAACAGGTAAAAGTAATTACAGATAGCTGGAGGCAGATGTCTTCTGTGAGACATGGGTGTACTGCAAAGCAGAATATGTGTGTGAAATTCAAGGACGCCCACCTGATCCACAGAGCCAGAATAGGAGCATGGTCGCTTCTCACACAGATACAGAGGAAGTACATGGCATCTATCCTGTTATTATTACTGTGTGAAATTATGTTTGCCTGTTGGCTCTCAAAGGGGCCAGCTAACATAGCAGGGCGTAGATTTGACTCTGTAGCCTGCATCATTTAGCCTAGTTGGATCTGGGCAGAGGGGTTGTAGGGCAAGAAAAGACTACACACCTGATAATATTGAAGGGACTATGATAAGACAAGTTTATTTTTCAGTTAATGTAGGGTGTTTTCCTTTTTAACATTCTCCTCTCAGTTTTCTGGATTTAGCCTAACAGAAAAGAGTGGTGGTGTGGCTAACTCAGAACAAGATTTAATATAAAAATCATTAGTGCTTGATTAGGAAATGGTTTCTGTGTGTTGTGATAGGATTGGAGGTTAGGAAAGAATTACCTTTCCAATTCTTTTTCGTTCAGAGTAGTGTTAAAATAAATATCCACCCCTAAGTGCATGCTTTCTGGAGAGTGAGAGAGACTTAGCCATGCCAAAGTGCAGGATTCCAGCCAGGGTCATTGAGTCTGGCAGATGACTCTTCCATCGACACTCAGTAGCTCACTCTGTACCTCTTTCACAGCCACTAAGAGATGGTAATGAAATCTCGTGGTCATAAAACAGCTGGCCATCTTTCTCACTGGGGCCCCCTTGTGGCTGGGGGGTGGGGGTGGATGCTGAGCTATTCTGGAAGGGAGCAAGTAGATGGAGTGCTGTGGTTGTATTTACAGAAGAATAACAGCTGCACACATATACACATTCGTGTGTATATGCATACATATGTACACATGTGAACCTGCACATGTGTGCACAGGTTTTAGGTGGGTAGAAAGCCACTAATGCTTCCTAGAGAGTCCTGGGCAATTGATGGTGGTAGGGGAACCAATGACAGAAATCCCATCTGATGTGCCAAGAATGTCCTCAGGGAGATGTCTGCGGCCATGGAGATCATTAGCCATAATCAGGATCCCTGCTGCTATAGCCCATTCTTGCCCTGACCATGCAAATTCCTCTACCAGGAATTGAAAGTAAGGCTAAGGTTCTTAAAAAGCCAGATAAGTAAAGAGGTGCTGTGCCATTCAGGGGCTTTGGAACGCTGGTATGGGAGAGGAAATATGCAGTCGATTTGAATGACTTCTTGATTCCTTAGTGTAAAAACTGCTAACTGGTAGGTGTTTGGAATATTGGATTTGGTTGGGAGCTCATCTGTCTACTGACAGCTACTTGTCTTCATTTCTGTCCAAGGGATGATGGGAAAGAGGCACTCAAATTCTACACAGACCCTTCGTACTTCTTTGATCTTTGGAAGGAGAAGATGCTGCAGGACACCAAGGATATCATGAAAGAGAAGAGAAAGCATAGGGTGAGGGGAAAGGGGCCTCTGTTCTACACATCAGTAGGCACGATTGTGGAGGGGGGATAAAAAGGAAGCCAGTCTTATGTTAAGTAATCATTCCGAGTGGCTGCTTGTGTGGATGCCAGGTGAGACTCTTAAAAAAAAATGTGTCCACCCCAAGCACAACCAAGATGAAAGTATAAATCACACCAAAAATGTGTTTGTTCCTCCCGGTGCTATTAACAATTGAGTATATTCAGGCTGAGTTTTAGAAATTGACTTTTCTATTCACCATTTATTTCTCTTGCAATTTGCACCTGACTCTGCTGGACACTCAAGGTAGGCTAGTTCCCTTCCCTGCCAGTTTTGCAGCTCATTTCTCAGAGATCAGCACAAGGCTCTACAGTGTTTGATTTGCAACAGGAGCGGTTTAACACCTTGACTACTGGTTGGGTGAGGCAGTGGTGGGGGCATAGGCCTAGTTTTGGTAGATGCTCCCCTCCCCTTAGGCTGCCAGTGATGTGTGTAAGCATATGACCTACCAGTTGCAACCTCACAATTCCATTAGCATGGCTGCCAGGAGGCCCAAGAGAGCGCCAGGGGCTAGTGCAGCTGCGCGGGCTGAAGAATTCTTCATTGGTTGTTTTGGTTTGTTTTTTAACTATTTCTTTATATCTGTCCCAGATATCTACAGCTATCATTATTTCTCTTCTCTCTTGACTGACCTTTGCGGCATAACAAATAATAAATAGCTATTTACTGACTTCCTAACAATTAGAGCTGCTCAAAAACATGAATGAATTACCCAAAGAGGTAGTGGGTAGAGGTGTTTGAGTATGGGATTGAGGAAATGTGTTTGAGCCCGGGAGGTGGTTTGGATTAGATGACCCTCTAGGTCACTCTAAACCCAGCAATTCTGTAAATTCTATAGCTACTGTATGTTGTCTAGGCAAATCTTCTCTTGGGTATATATCCATGAAGCTGGGTGGAATTTTAATGAAGAACTTTGGGAAATGTTTATTAAGGCTTTTCTGTTTCTTTTCATTGTAGAAAGAGAAGAAAGATAATCCAAATCGAGGAAATGTAAACCCACGTAAAATCAAGACACGTAAGGAAGAGTGGGAGAAAATGAAGATGGGTCAAGAATTTGTAGAATCCAAAGAAAAGCTGGGGCCTTCTGGGTAGGTGATACTTCTCTCCTCTTGGTAGCGTTTTTTGAAAGGGCTGGGCACCTGGGGGCAACGTCTGACAGCTCTGGTGTGACACCTTTCATACCCCCTGAAGTCTTGCTGTGTGGCTTAAATCAATACCATTGTTAATCAGCTACTTTAAAGTGCCTCCATCTGGTGATTAAAATTTGCTAAAAAAATCAAGAGACTTGGCAGTTTAAATGAGGTGACGAGAGTGGTCTGGAAAATAAAGCCCATGGCTTCTAGTGCCCTTGCTCTGCCAGACACTGGTATGTCTGAGGGACTCAAAGGAAAGACTAGAAAGGGAAGAAAAGTGGCTTTGGGAGGCCTTTGCCTCCAGAGCATTGATTTGAAGGTTGTGGCTAAAGAGCTGGGCATTTCATGGGAGTGGGGAGGGCCAGGCAGAGAATTTGTGCACATCACCAAAGCAACTTTTCAGTCAGCCTTTGTCAGTCTCGGGAGAGAGGCTGGCCAAGGGACTGAAAGCAGACCTCAGAGACGGTGTGGGAAAGGTCGCGCGGCCAATATTGAGGCTATATATTTCCGTGAAGAAATGGTAGATGTCAGTCTGACCCCATTTCCCAATACCAAATCACACTAGAGGTTTAAAAGGAAAAAAATGGTTTTAAAGCTTGGTTTGATGCTTATCCTGGTGTCCGACCTGTGTGACATTCAAAGCCAAGTCACCACAATTGCTTGGCATAAATGTCGCCCTGGTTTTTCCCCTAAATACCTTGCATCCTGGCTGTCAGAGAACCATGCCAGCCCATGCTGGGTGTCTAGGAATGATAAAAGGAAAGAGTTGAGTTGTTCTTGCTTTTAGGAATAATTCTACCATGAAAATCTTGACTTTTAGAAATCTTGACACTTCTGACACTTGTTCTTCCTAGATTAAGAGATTTGTTTTAAAGAGTGATGAGGATGGTGAGAGGAAAAATGAGCCTTTCTTTCTACAGGGTAATCAGCCCTGAGGGTACCTCCATTGTCTTCACCTCCCAATAAAAAGGGGCCATTTTGTTCCGTGGTCCCTCGTGTTCAGACAGGCCCTTGTTGTATGAAGGTTCAGTGACTCTAAGGGCAGAAGCATGTTCAGGATGCCGACCAACTGTGTGTGTGTGTGTGTGTGTGTGTTTTGCCTCCCATTTTCCTGTTGTCTAAGAGGTTTGGGATCAGGCTGCATGGCTGCTCTACCTGGACATGCTTGTTGGTGAGCCTATAAAGAGATATGCCAGGTCTGTAGGGCTTCAGGCCTTGGGGATTTTCCACATCAGAGCATCATTTGATTCAGTTAGTTCCCTCCAACTCTGTTCTCCCTGGGGTCTGCTTTAGATGAGTTCCTTATAACCCAACAATGGTGGAAAGAAGCGGGAGGTGGAACAGAACAGGCCACATTTTGTTAGCTGCTGCTTGGTATGCTCGTGCTTGTTTAGAAGTTTGTTGCTGTTCACCCAGAGCAAATTCACCCAAGGGCCAGTGCTATGAGGGACAGGTTTTTGTGAGGCAAGCCCTAGCACCCCACTTTAATCAGCAGCTCTTTTGTTAGATAAGAGACCACGTCTAACTACCACACAGCAACTTGCATTTGTCCTCAGCTTGGTTTTGCAATCAGATGCCTCCTTGGCCTTTGAGCACTCCAGAGGCTTGCCGACCTCAAAACCAGGCTGTGTGCCAGTCACGTGCTTGCAACTCACTAGCCTTGGGGCTTGGCTTTGCCCTTTGCCGCAAGACAGACTTTGGGATTTGGGTCTGGGCTGCTCCTAACATTTGGGAGAGAATTTCAAAGAACTGCTGGGTTTGACAAAGCCAACATTGGGAAAGGAACAGCGTGGTTTTGATAATCTGGGTTCAGTCCCATTTCTACAGACAATCCAACAGAAATATCTGGGAGAGGGGAGGGATAAATTGGGAGATTGGGATGGACATATACACAGTACTATGTTATAACTAATAAGGACCTACTGTATAGCACAGGGAACTCTACTCAGTACTCTGTAATGACCTATATGGGATAAATAAATAAAACAATTACAACTACAGCAAGTGGGGGAAAAAACAAGAAATATCTGGGAGTTTTTTTATTTGTTTGTTTAAATTTATTTATTTATTTTTGGCCGCGTTGGGTCTTTGTTGCTACGTGCGGGCTTTCTCTAGTTGGGGCGAGCGGGGGCTACTCTTCGTTGCAGTGTGCATGCTTCTCATTGTGGTGGCTTCTCTTGCTGTGGAGCATGGGCTCTAGACGCACGGGCTTCAGTAGTTGTGGCACGCAGGCTCAGTAGTTGTGGCTCGTGGGCTTAGTTGCTCCACGGCATGTGGGATCTTCCCGGACCAGGGCTCGAACCCGTGTCCCCTGCATTGGCAGGCGGATTCTTAACCCCTGCGCCACCAGGGAAGTCCTGGGAGATATTTAACAGTAGAATATTTAGTCCTAAAATAAAATTTCAGTACAACAGAAACTATATGAAAAATATACTAATTTTATTTCTCCCTAATAGCTTTTGTATCAAATGCATTTTTATGGGGTCTTTTAAGAAAACAAGAGTACCACTCAGGCTTTAAATGACAGTTTTGGCATTGGGTTCATTGTCAGGTATCCACCCGCCTTGGTGTACCAGAATGGCAGCGTTGGGTCTGTTGAAAACGTGGATGCAAGCAACTACCCACCACCACCACAGTCAGACTCCACTTCTCCGCCTTCTCCTTCCTTCTCTGAGGACAGCTTGCCTCCCCCACCAGCAGAATTCAGGTAAACGGTGATACCTCTTCCATCTACTCTGGGTGGTTAAATGCTCAAGAGCAAAGTAAGAGTTCTAAATCCAGGCCAGGACCACTAAAGTGACTCCAGACAAGTGTGTCGAGATAATAGAAATAATTAGTATTTATTAAGTGTTTGTAAAGTGCCAGGCATTATGCCAAACACTATATATGTTACTTAATCCCCACAAGAGTCCTCTTGAGATAGGTACCCATTTTACAGATGAGTAAACAGTGAAGCACAGAGAGGTCAATGAACTTACCTAAGATCACACAGCCAGTAAGAGGCAGAGTCATGATTGGAAAGCAGGTCAGTCATGATTGGAAAGCAGGTCAGGCTTTCTTTCCAGAGCCTGTGTTCTTACCTGCTAGCTGCACCTAAGCAGATAGAAGTCACCAACTTTCTTGTTTTTTTACTTGGCTCTGACTCAGCGTGACATAAAGTGGTATAATCTCCTGCTGTACATAAAATATTGAACAGCCTCCTTCCCCAGTTATCTAGGAACCTAGAAGATAGTCACCCTTTTCTCCTGTCGCCTCTGGTCCATTTCACCGTGGATAAAATCTCCAGAAAGAAGGAAACAAAAGAAAAAGAGATGAAACTTAGAATCTGACCATTTTGGTGTCTGTCAGTGTCCCTGGCAGAGGTGTATAGAGGAAGAGTTAGCAAGTAATGGCTGAAAGGGGAAGGGATCTGAGGAGTGTTAGATTTCAGTGTTTCCTCATAGTTACTTTTCTTTCTGATGCCTGACAATTGAGAGCTTTGAAGAGTATGCTTGTGTCGTTGGACACTGTTTAATCAGAGATTGGGTATGTTGAGGACCCCTCAGATGGAGACCTAAAGCAGTGCTGTCACCCCCACCGCCCGCCCCATTCTTGGCGCTTGAAACCACTAATCCCAAGTCTCCTTCTGCCTCCCAAATCACTTCCTGCTGGTTGCCATGTCGGATGCAGCTAAGGCTCGAAGGTCTGTGGAAAATTCCAAGATGGATGCTTTTCTAAGGAGTAGCTATTAGTGTAGGGCAGATAAACAGGTGGAAAAAGAATCCCTTCAGTCTCACTCATGGCCTGAGACCTTGCAGCCTCAGTCAAGTATGCCTGACCCAGGAGAGGTGCACCTTAATTCTCTCTCAACCCGGGTCAAGTCTGGCAGCACATTCATTTCCCGTCTCTGCTGACCCTCAGGCCCTCGTTCTCTCTCAAGTTTTTCCACATGAACACTGAAGGTACATTCACCTAAATCTGTACCCCGCTCAGGTTCGTTCAGCTTGGCTTGGATTTCCTGCCCTCATAAGATCTGGTGAATGTTAATAGCCTGTGGAGCAGAGCCTGTGGGTAGTTGTGTTTGAATTTTTATTCCAGTTCTTTCTTGCGTGCCTTCTTAGTCCTGGCTCCAGGATTGAACTGACCCTTCTTCTTAGAAGGGTACCTTCCCTTGGAGAAATGAAAAGTTTGAGGGGGACCTAAGAGACGATCTTGGCCAGCCCTTACCTGTTGGAGAAATCCTAAGTCCACTTTTTTCAGGTAGTTTTTCTCTAAGTCCACTTTTTTCAGGTAGTTTTTCTCAATTTCTGCTTATACTCCTCTGCTAATGGGATGCTCATTACCTTACACAAGGGTGCCCATTCCATTGTTGGTCTGTTCTGACCATCCCCGGGTTCTTCTTTCTATTTGAGGCAAAATGAAATGATACTGTCAACCACAATGAACCTAGGCTTATAGATAAGCTTAACTAACGGTGGAGGTTTGCGTCCTGAGAGTGATGGTGGGTCTTTTTGCTTTGTCCTTTTAGCTACCCAGCAGACAGTAACCAAAGAGGGTCTGGCTTAGCTGGACCCAAAAGATCCAGTGTGGTCAGCCCAAGCCATCCACCACCAGCTCCTCCTCTGGGCTCTCCGCCAGGCCCCAAACCTGGGTTTGCTCCACCACCTGCCCCTCCGCCTCCACCTCCGATGATGAGCACTCCACCGCCACCACCGCTTGGGGGATTTGGGTCTCCAGGGACCCCACCACCACCTTCACCCCCATCTTTCCCACCTCACCCCGATTTTGCTGCCCCTCCACCTCCTCCCCCACCGCCAGCAGCTGACTACTCACCTCTGCCACCACCTCTCTTGTCCCAACCAGCAGGAGGAGCACCTCCGCCTCCCCCGCCTCCCCCTCCTCCGGGGCCCCCTCCTCCCCCTTTCAGTGGTGCAGATGGCCAGCCTGCTGCACCTTCACCACTTTCTGACACCACCAAGCCCAAGTCCTCCTTGCCTCCTGTGAGCGATGCCCGCAGCGACTTGCTTTCAGCCATCCGTCAAGGTAAAATCCCAGTGGTGGGTCCGGGATCATGAAGCCTTGTCTTTCTGCAGCTGGGAGACTGATTGGAGGGTGGACAAGGGGTTCTGTGGCCTTCCAAAGGAATAGCTTTCGTTGGCTGGGGAGAGATTAAGACCTCAGATGAGCGTGAAGAAAGGCTTCACTCTAAAAATATAGAGGTTTATATTTCTTTCCACCTTGGTTTAAAGTAAAGACTTCTTAACCTGGGATCTTTGAACTCCTTGGAAATTTATGCTTTGTGTATGTTTGCATCCATTTTGTGCCCCAGAGAAAAACAAGAATCACTGTCTTAGAAGGTACTTCCTCAGCTGGACTCAGACACTCCTTGTCCTCCACTTTTTTGCCTTTCATATCCTTCCTCCCTACTCTCCCCTGCTTCCCACCCCCTTCCTTCTCCCCTTTTTCTCCTGTCCCCTTCCCTTCCTTTCACCCTACCTTCCTCCCCTCCCTCATCATTATCTCACCATCATGGGGCATTTATTTTTCTGTCAGAGGCCGGTTCTGGTCCCAAGGGACTGGAGTGGTTTCTTCTGTCTGATCTTCCAGGAACTGAAGGGTTGTCTAGTGGAGACAACCTAAGGCAGCTGAGCTTCATGAAAATCAATGACTTGGGCAGACTGAGTGCCCACTAGGTGGGGATTGGCGGCCACTCCCCACTCAGTCTTGGGAGAAGTACCATCCTCACCAGCCTGAGAAACTGGGAAGCGTGGAAACTGGGAAGAATGGCAGGCTCCTTTCAGACACACCTATAGCACTGGGGCCACAGTTTCATAAAACCTGTCTTCTTGTCCTGAGGATCTTTCTTTCCCAGAGGGTCCTTCTTTTTCACTGTCCTTTCCAATACCCACCACCACCAGGGGCCGCTCCCTCCTCCACAGTCCTGGATGGATTCGGAGACTGACGCACCTCTTAACCCTTCTCTCTCTCTCCCACCAGGCTTTCAGCTGCGCAGGGTTGAGGAGCAGCGGGAACAAGAGAAGCGGGATGTTGTGGGCAACGACGTGGCCACCATCTTGTCACGTCGCATTGCTGTGGAGTACAGCGACTCAGAAGATGACTCCTCTGAGTTTGATGAGGACGAGTGGTCGGATTAATAACTCTTCTGCCTGCTGCCCACTCCTTTTTCTTTCCTTCCCACCTGCCTCCTTTGATGCCTACCCCGACAGTCCCAAGGGGAAAAAGGGAGGAAAAAAAGAATCTCAAGGGGCCAGAGCCTTCCCTGAAGCAACCAAAGATATATCCAAGTGCTTCCTCCAAATCAACATGTATTTCCCATCTCCCCGAGGTCAGGCCCCATGCGGCTCCTGAGGTTCAGTAGCTGAGATGTTCCTCTTCCCTCCAAGTGACTGTTGCATATTGAAGAGAAGGGAAAACCCCAAAGCAGATCCCTTTGATTGGGTTTAAATTGGAGTTGGTGCCTTCCCCTAGGAGCCATTTTCTGTGGTCTTGTTCTAGAATACTTGCCCTCAGCTACTTTGAATAATGCCAGCCATCTTCTGGTCCTAAAGCCTGCCTGGACACAGCTGGCCCCTTTCCCATGCACTGAGAGGGCGGAGCAGCCGCATACCCAGTGCCTCCCCCTTCTGCCCTCATCAGCAGGGTGAGGCTGCCTTTTGCTAAGCCATCTCTATGTCTGGATGCCCTTTATTCCAGGAGTCATCAAGCCCCTAAAGAAATGTCTTACCCCTCTGCTCAGAAACAATGCCTTTCTGGAGGCAGGGGTGGTTCCCTCCCTCCCAGGGTCCCTCTCCAGAATGTGGTGTTCCACGTTCCTTAAATGCCCCTCCCTCACCACCAGGTGCCTCTAAGCACCACAGCCCGGTTCTAACCTCTAATACTCATGACCAAACTAGCCCTGACACACAGGGATCTGGGCCTCTTCTGGCTCTCGGGAGCCAAGCTTAGAGACTTGTAACTGCAGGACTGGAAAAAGGTGGACCTGGGTTGAATGATGCTGAAGCCTAGAGATGGGGAGTGACTTGCTCAAGGTCACACAGTTGGATGATGACAGAGCTAGACCCCAGAGTTCCTGATTCCAAGTCACCTGTGCATTCTGGGACCAAATGATGGGCACCTGCTGGAGCCCAGGCAGAGCAGTTCTTGGCTCTCAGACCTCACCACAGGTGGGGGTCCCAGTAGAAGGGCTCAGGGCCTGTGCCAGGCCTATCAGTGCTGCTCATACCCTCATGGCCTCTCTTGTAATTGTTTGCTCCCCTTTTCCTATCACCAGCCAAGCACCTGGCCTTGAGAGCTGCCCTTTGAGGGGACCAGAGGTAGTGAGAGAAGGAAGCGGGTAGGCAGCGTGACAGGTGCTGCTTTCAATTCCTCTGCAACTCCTCCCCCTTTTATTTCCCCAGTTTAAGCATAGGTCCTTCCAACTGTAGAAACTTCAGTCCCTCAGGCTGGCAGCCGCTGCAGGTAGCTGCCCCGGGGCGGGGGTGGGGGGGACTGGCGGCTGGCGGCCATGAGGAAGGTCGAAAGGCAGAAGGACTCTGGGTCTTGTTTCCAGCCCCCTCCTCACTGCACAGCGCCGTTCCCTCCCTCACTCCCCCTTTTTCCCAGAGCTAATACACAGGTGCTATTATTCAGAAAAAACTGGTCAACTTTGGCCAACAGTGAGGTTTCTTCTCTTCTGCCCTAACTATTGTGTAGCCTCTTGTGCTGAAACTGGCTTCTGGCTTCTCCGGCTTTCCGAGCCCTGAAACAAAGAGAAACAGGATCTGTCTCTACCCAGCACAGCAAATGGTTATAGTAATTGCCAAAGCCCTCATCAACCCCTCCGGCTTGAGGAGAGGGTGTAATCGTGGGTACTGCCACTGTGCCCTGGCTGAATGCTCCCCCTCAGCCTTCTTTCTGTGAACTTGGGGCGTGGGGACTGAGTCTTTAGAGGCCAGCGTGCCCTCCTGCAGGGGCTGCTCCAGAGTGTGCCCTCCTTCCTCTCCCAGATCACACATCTCTGGCACAGGGTTGGCGTCAGGCCCCAGTGCTGAGCGTACCAGACGGTATGCACCCCCTCCTTGCCCCCCACTGTGCACTCTGGAAGCTGAAGGTGCTTTCTTCAGAACTCTAAAATGGCTGTCGAAGGTGCCCCCGGCTGCAGCCCAGCAGTGACCAAAGTGGCAGGTGGAGGGCAGTGGTTCTCCCAAATAGGAGTCCTGGGGCCTGGCTAGGCCAGGGTTTGGGCCTAATGGCTTTGACTAAATTACCCCCATCCCCCTCCTTTCCGGAGAAGGGGGAGCCAGCACTACTCACTATCATTCTTCTCTGACCTTGAAGGGGGCGGTGTTGGCCTGGCTTCTGGAACGGACGGAGTCTGCCTTGGAAAGGGCTGGGGGCAGGAGGAGGTGGGGAGGGCCACTGCCTGCAGAAGGTAGGATTAGATCATTAGCTCAGTGACCTCCTAGGGTTTCGATATGCTGTGTTCTCATCCTACAGCTGGTTTGGTAATGATCTGAAAGTCCCGGAGAGCAACAGCACAGCTCTGCCCGATGCTCTCATTAAAATCTATGCAGCCAAGCTCGGCGCTTTGTAGCAGCCGGCCTTGCGAAGCCTCCTCAGCTCAGGGGGCTGGGGACCCAGTCAGCCGAGAGGCCCTCTGGGCTTGACTTATGCATATGTGCACCAAAAAAAAAAAAAAAAAAGCTTCTTTAAACCCAGAGCCCTTTAAGATGATAAAGGACCCTGTGCAGGTAATTGTGTATCTTTGGAATCCTGTAATTGTAGAATGCAAAGTTTAGTGATTATTTAAACTGGGCTGAGGCTGGTAAGAGTATGGAGCAATGGCCCCTAAGGACTCTAAGGGCTGAAGCCAAGGAGCCGCCTCCCTTCCCTATTCTGCCCAGCCCAGGGGACCTGCCCCCATTCCTGTGGCCCAGGGGCCCAGCTTCCACTCGGCAGTGTCAGAAGTGAGTTGTGACTCTGCCTTGGTTGTGAGATGAGTACATTCCAAAGGAGCAGCCACAGGGAGGGAGCAGGCTCAGCGATCCCTTGGAGGCTCAGAGCAGCTGGCCCAAGCTCCAGCTCGCCTCCAACGGAAGCTCAAGCGCCCTCAGAAACGACCCTGGCCAGTGTCACCGCAGAGCTGAGGCGGTGTTGTCAGGGCTAATGTGAAATCTCTTCTTGTGGCGCCGATCCTCCGGCCCGGCAGCGCCAGCTCGGACAGATTGAGGTCTCTGTGGCTTTGGTGACCCTGTGTAAGCATTCCCACCGTGTCCCAGCTCTGCTTTCAGCCTGCCGCCCACTGCAACCCCCCTCACCTGACCTCAGGGCTTGAGGAGGGGGGGCAGTGCCCCCAAGACCAGGGGCTTTTGCTCAGGAGAGAGGTCAGGCTTCCTGGGGGCTTTGAGCTCTACCGGGGTTCAGCTGACCTGGGACCAGGTGTCACCCAGAGATGTGCCTCATCCTGTGCCTCAGGAAGGGCTAGGGAACAATTTTGTTATTGTATTAACTTTACTCACTTAACTCACTTGAGAAACTAACCAATTTTTACTTTCTGTCTAGAATGATGTATGTGTAGGAGAGTGAGCCGTCATGCTCCCGAAGTGCCTTGTTTTCTCTGATATAAATATATTTATGAGGACCTGGTCCAGTGGATTCTTGGGTGTGTTTGCCACATCAAGATTTTAGGGACTGGGCTTGTTACGTAGTGGGGTTACAGTCTGAAAATGAGTCCCCTTCCCCTGCAGATGGGAAAGGAGCTTGACATGGAGCTCTGAGCTCTAACCTTCAGGGGTTAAGGCAGACCCCTGAAGTGACCCTTTCCTTGTCACCCTATTCCTCTCAGGTCCTTAGGAGGTCTAGTTTTTCAAAGCCCCATGCTTCCAAGCCTGGTCCTACTTGAGTCCCTGCCAGGCTCATGCGTGTACCACATTAGCAGCCCAGTGACATGAAGATTCTGTGTAATTGTTTTACGTATACATGCGAATGCATAAATGCCAACATCTTAAATAATTTGATAAAGTCTTTGTAACCACGCAGCCACCTCTGGGGTGTGTGTGTGTGTGTGCACGTATATGTGTGTAATGGGAGAAGCATTTATAAGGGGGTGACTGATAGCCACGGGTGGTGGCCAGAGCTCCAGAGGGAGGTCGGTGTGGGTGGGCTTGGAGGGCGGGAGGCTTCTCGGTCTGGATGGTGCACCCTGTGCGGGAGGTGGGGGGGTGAAGGCCAGAAACCATTTTGGGTTAGGGCGAGACCCAACTGGGGGACCTAGAGGCCCTCAGCTGGCTGAGAGGGGTGTGCTGGGGCCAGGGAGACTCCTTGCATCAGGCAGGAGAGGAGCACAGGCTGAATGCTGATTCTGCCTCCCAACATCTGGCCGGCATCTTGTCTACCTCTCAGACCCAAGCAACTTACCTTAAATAGAATGATTTACAACGGAATCCGATAAAAGGTTTAGGGTGCTGCACGCCCCTTCTGCCTGGGAAGGTGAGGGAGCTGGGTTTATATTCTGACCCCCAAAAAATGACCTACCCAGGAAGCAACGGTTGTTCCGAGCCCAGCTGCTGCGGGTGACTGTCCCTGGGGGTAATTTATGAGTAGACACCCAGTTCTGGGCCCAGCAAACACAGTGGGGTGGCCCGCGGGAGAGGGTTGGGAACAGGGTTGGTGACTCGGGCTGGTCACGCCTGCTGTTCAGAGAGAGTCACCCGCTGGCATCCCAGGAGAGGGGGCAGAAGTTTTGAATTGTCAGCAAGTGCTGCGCCAGCCACTCTGAGCTCATCGCTGGAGGTGGGGTGCAGGGGAGGGGGCGCAGGAGCCAGCTCGCCCCGGGCGGAGCCCCTCGCTCCACCCTCCTGCTCAGGCCTGTGTTTAGTCAGCACTTGGCTTCCCGAGGCCAGTGACTGACAGGCAGCCAGACGCCCGCCCTGGGAGAAGACAAAATGGTGGTGTCAGGAGCCGCCCTTGGTGGGGAATTGGAGGGAAGGAATGTGGTTCTGGGAAGGAGGAGGCCTGAGCTTGAATTCCGGCTCCTCCGCTTGGGAGCTTCAGCTCTTTGGGCTAATCCTGAGAAGAATGAGCATTTACTACTACCTGCCCAAGACTGCATACACTTTTATTTCAACCTCATGAACCAAGGGTCTCCCATTTTACACATGAGAAAAAGATTCAGAGAGGTTGAGTTGCTTAAGATCACATAGCTGGCCAGGAGCAGAGCCATAGTTCGCACATGGGTCTCTTGTGCTCTGTCCACCATGGAACTTAAACCGTTTTCAGAATCTCTCCATCTAGCATCATGGTCTTTGGTGTGAGGGGGTGTGTTAAAGGTTTTCTGTTACGGTCTACCCTACCCTCTGGTGCCCAGTTTTATAGGTGATGATTATTTTTGATCTTACTTTGAAATCAAGTGGGCTAGACTGAGGGTTCGGCTATCCTAGACCTTTATTTTTTTTTTTTAATTTTTTTTTTTTTTTTGCGGTACGCAGGCCTCTCACTGTTGTGGCCTCTCCCGTTGCGGAGCACAGGATCCGGACG
>NW_021145507.1:32089-37839 GCF_002837175.3 Physeter macrocephalus
CACAGGATCCGGACGCGCAGGCTCAGCGGCCATGGCTCACGGGCCCAGCCGCTCCGCGGCATGTGGGATCCTCCCGGACCGGGGCACGAACCTGTGTCCCCTGAATCGGCAGGCCGACTCTCAACCACTGCACCACCAGGGAAGCCCTATCCTAGACCTTTAGAGTTAGAAGTACCCTGTGCCCTCAACTGCCTGGAACAAAGTGAGTTCCCTAGGTATGGGCTGGGTCTTCCGTCAGACATGTCTTCAGTATGTGCACACACCTGTTCAGATGGGTGCATCTATGCACACTCGGACGTGGGTACACACGGAGATGTGCACACACTGCACACAGAGTCCTATTCTTGTGCAAACAAGGGCACAGATCAGCACACAGTTAACAGGAACACACATAGGTGCAAGCAGACCTCACACAAAGTCCTCAGGAGCCACCCCTCCCTTCGTGCTGCCTCCGCCAGTTCCTCACTGCCCCCTCCTGGTCACCCAGTGGCCAGGGCAACCTGGCACCACTTCCTGTAAGTTCTGCTCTGGAGTGGTTGTCAGCTAGTTCCCTCCCAGATCATGAGGCTAGGAGCTGTTTCAGGTGCTCCCCAAAGCCAGCCTTAGCCCCAGGAGAAGAGGTGTCTAGTGGGGTGTCTGAAGCTGGAAGACAAAAAATAAGCCTTTCACAACGAAAAGAATCTCTTCATGGTAGAATTGTCAGTACCATGGTGGCAGGAGTCCTGCAGAGACACCTTCCCACCACAGCAGGCAGCCATCTCCACTCTTACCTGGGGAACTGTGCACACACCTGCTTACATATTTAAAGAGGAGTAGATTTCCTGGCTGAGAAGTCAGAGGTTAGCTCTTCTAGCTCCCACTTTGCTGCTCCCTCTCTGGGCCTCAGCTTCTTCCACTATTCAATGTGGGGTTTACCAGGATGATGTATGCTGCCCCCACCCCTGGCCCCCCCGGTATCTTACTATCTTGGAAACTAACCTCTCCCAGACGTGTTCCTGAGTAAAGCACATCCATAAACATGACCCCATGGACTCCTCAGGCCAGTTCTGGAAGGATTACCAACACTTTAAAAGTTTTTTATTCCTATTTTATAGTTGAGGAAACAGAAGCACAGAGAGATACAGCAACTTGTCTGAAGTCACACAGCAAGTTGACAGCAAGCATGGAAATAGAAACCCTCTTCTTTCCAATGCCCCAGGCTGCCTACAAGAAAGTAGAACACCCTATGGGCTTGGGTCCAGAGCCAAGGAGACAGGAACTACAGAAGCAAAAGCCAGAACCTCTGCCCTGAAGGCTGAGGAGAACCCAGAGGAAGTACCAGGCTTAGGCATTAGTTGAGTTCCACCACTCCCCACCCCTGCCTGTAGACTGCAGGAACCTCAAGCTCCCTATTCCTCTGCAAAGCCAGTGGCTGGCTATGGGGGTTCTCCCTATTCTGTGGCTACTTGCTAGTTCATCAAGGTAGGCACACACCGGAGTGGTGTGCGTGCATGCCTGGACTCCACGGGTGTGCACACACACGTGGATGTATGTTCTTGCATGCCTACAGGTATACTTAGGTGTACATTCATAGACATGTGTAACATGTAAATTTATGTGTTTGCAGCCCTGTATACATGTGATACATTTGTGTGTTTAGGTGAAGTATGTTTGGATGTATGTACATAAATGGTCTTTGCGTATCTGGCGGGTGAATTTATGAACAGGCAAGATTTTGCTTGTATGCTTGTTGGGTTTGTTCATGAGTGTACTTGGGTGTGTGCAAATGTTCACATGCATTTGTGTGGAGAAGTGGGGTGGGGCATGTCCACCCACATGACTGGTAAGTGTGTGTAAAAGTGCATTCAGGGAAAGCTCAGGTGACTGGGTACACATGAATCCTAGAGTGCCCTCCCATGAGAATACAATACCAGTGCCCCCCCAGCCCTGGTATAGGGGGTGCCCTGCCTGGCTCCAGCCAGGCCCTGAGCTCATAGCACCCCCCCACCCCCCGCCTCGCACTCTATTCCCCAGACCCATCCTGCTTGGCCAATTTGCAGCCTCTCGCTCCCAGCTCCCGAGAAGGCCTGCAGCAAAGTCAAGGGGCTGGTGGCCAATTAGTGAGGGGGTTAATCAGGGATCTGGGGACCCCCGGGGGGCGGGAAGCCAAAGGCGGGCATCGGGGTTGGCAGGAGCATGAGCTGCCTGTCATGAGGCTGGGGGAGGGGAGGCTGAGCCAGCCGGATGGTGCTGGAAACCAAGGGTCTGCCTGTGAATTCATGGTTGCTGAGCACTCACAGTGAGGAGCCTGTGTGACTGTGTGCAAAAGACATGTATGTGCATTCAAGTTCTTGAATGTAGTCCTGTATGCAAATGTATGGACGTGATTATGGATGCCATCTGTATGCACGTGTGCAGTTTTGTGCCTGTGTATATGTGGGTGTGCAGTGGTATGCAGATGGGTCTGGGTATGCAAGCATGTCTGGACCTGTGTGCACACACGTATATATGAGGGTAAGTGTGTGTGTATACATGTGTGTGCAAGGGCATTGCATACATTTAAGTATGTGCTTCTGCATGCGAACATGTGCACATGAAGTTGACATGGTCTGTGTACATGTGTACCATGATATATCTGTGCACAGGTGTGCGTACCAGTATGCAGATACATCTGGGTATACGTGCGTGTCTGGATATGTGTGCATGTGTGTGTGTTCTCTGAACAGCCACAGACCTGGACCCCCACGTGTGTGCCTGTGTGCACGTGCCTGTGTGCGCCCAGGTCTCAGCATGTAGGGAGCTGGGGGATGCGGGGCTGACGGGCTCCAGGCTCCAGGAGAGAATCTGACAGATGAGACTTGCCGTAGCCCCCGGCCCCGGGAGCCTGTTTTCCAGCCTGCAGAAGCTGTGAGCCCGTGAACTCATCTTATATTAATAGCTGCTGTCTCCTCACTTATTGCAGGGAAAGGCGGTCATGGCCCTGGCGGGGGCTGCCCCCTCCTCTACACAGGACCTGGTAAGGAGCGGAGGAGAGATGGGCCCCACCCCCACCCCAAGGCCTACCCCGGCAGAGAGGCGGGGATCTGTGCCCCAGCCTTTGCCTCCCCAAAGCCAGGGAGCCCCCACTGCCCAGCTCACCCTCCCAGGCCTCTGCAACTGGGTGGGGTCAGGCAAGGGGTTGGACAACTGGCAAAGCCAGAGAGGCTGGAAGGCTTGACTACTCCCCCCAAAAAAACACACACACAGGCACGCACGCGCACACACACAGGCATGTGGTGCTGAGCAGCCCCAGGCTGAGCACCAGATGAGTCTGAGGCTGAAAGAGACATAGAGGCCTGGGACCCTCAGTTGGAGAGGGGACACAGCCTTTAGGGGCCTCCTTTCCAACGAGGAAGGCAAGACTTCTCTATGAATATTTACTAAGGAGAAGCGTAGCAAGGTATGTTGTATAAACCGCATCTTCACAGCCACAGGAGGGCTTAGCCAAGGAGGCTTCCTGGAGGAAACACAGAGCGGGGAGCACAGGGAAGACCTGAGGTGTATCTGAAGAATCCCGGGAGCAGGGAGAAGCCAGCTAGCCCCACCACGCACAGAGGCCCCAACCCAGGGACAGATTCAGACACCCTCAGGGTGGGCCCAGGACCCAAGGCAGAGACCGCAGATACAGGCTCCCAGAAATGTCTCAGATCCACCACACAGCCACACCCAGACAGACAGAGGAGGACTGTCTGTGAGGGTCTGTGAGGGTCCATCACAGGCCCTCACAGACATGAGGCTGGCCAGCATTCGGCCCTGCTGGGCCCTGGAGCCAGAAGCTAGGATGGGGAAGCAAAGGGCCAAGCCCACCCAGGGCAGGAGAGGCACCTGGCCCCTCTCCTGGTCCTTGGTGGGTGCTCCTTGGGAGTGAGGCGGAGGCAGCAAGGAGGCCTCTTCCTACACCGCCCCTCCCAAAGGTCTAGGGGTAGCCTGGAGAGCCCCATATTTTCCCTAGCCTGGGGACAGAGCTCCCTGCCCTGGTTTCCTTGCTTGCTGTTTCTGAGCTGCTTCTCCCCTAGGAAAGAAACAGATTTGGAGTCAAATGGACCTGGGTTCAAATCTCAGCTCAACT
The DNA here is from genome assembly GCF_002837175.3 of Physeter macrocephalus. Taxonomy (NCBI): domain Eukaryota; kingdom Metazoa; phylum Chordata; class Mammalia; order Artiodactyla; family Physeteridae; genus Physeter; species Physeter macrocephalus. The sequence goes on from NW_021145507.1 coordinate 36,177, forward strand.
CTTTTACTAACTATGCGACTTTAGGCAAATCAAACATCACCTTCAGGAAGGCCTTTTGGGGGCACCCTCATTTAGAGATTACACGCGCTCCCTGTGCCCCTTCTCTGTTTTTCTCGGAGGACTCATCACTCTCTGACATTACCATGTTTTAGCTTATCTCTTTATTACTGTCTCCCCTGGCTAGAATTTGAGCTGTCCACAAGGACAGCAGTGAATAAATGAAAACCCATTACTCTCAGCGCCTCAACTTTCTCTTCTGTAAAGTGGGGAGAGCAATAGTACCACCCAGTGGACCATGGTGATGTTGTGTGCAATGTTTGGCATAGAACAGGTGATTCCTGAGTGGGGGTCTTTTCCCAGGGACCTTCCAGGAAGGTGGGGAGAGAGATAAGCCTCAGCCAGATCTGGTGGACCCTCCCCACTTTGTGCCTGGACTGGAGCTATGTGTACCTAGGCCTAGGGCCGCCCTCTACCAGCTCTGACCCAGCCCCTGTTGGCGTGTCCACTCGCCTTGGATTCCTGTGGCTACTACTGGGGAGGTGTCTTGGACACCAGGCAGAAATCTCTGGCCAGGGAAATGGAGAAAGACCTGAGTCCTAGCCTGGCACAGCTGTGTGAGTTTGAGCAAGTGGCTGTTCTTCGGGCCTCAGTCTCCCCATCTGTACAGTGGAGATGCTCTGAGGGCCCCACCTCCAGGCTTTGCCCACCCAGGAAGATGGGGGGTTTGGGTAGTCAGAGCTCCCTCTTCAGCCACACCCCAAACCTGCTCCTGCCCTTGCCTGTTGAATATGTCCTTTCTGGTTCCAAAACACCGAAATTCAGGGTCCTGAACACTTAACATCCTCAAATGCACACAAGAGCACACGCACACACTTACCATCACTCACCTTTGCGTAGCAAAAAAGCTCTTTCAGCTCCTGAATGAACAGACCCCAACCGGCCACCTCCCAAAATGTGGCTGCTGGCTTGAGAATGAACCCCAACACAAATCTGAGTCCAGAATGTCGTAAGCCCTAGGGTTGGGAAGGAAGGGGATGGGGGGTGGGCATTGGCCAGTAGTGCACAGGTTCTGGAAACAAGTGTTCCTGGTTTGAATTCTGGCTCTATCATTTCCTAGCTTGACCTTGAGCTGGCCACTGAATCTCCCTCGGCCTGTTTCCTCATCCGTAAAATGGAGAAGTTATTATTACCTGTGCCACGGGATGCTTGTTAGGCATAAATGTGGTAATGGGTGTAGTACACTTAGCACAGTGCCTAGCACACAGTAAACACCCATGACTGGAAAGGGCTGTTGTTAAGAACACCTACATGCTTTGATTATATACTTCATGCCAAAGCCCAAGCTAAAGCTCATGTGGGCAGGATGTAGGCATCTTCAACCCCAAAAGGGTCTAGCAACAGGGGTTCCAGTCCCCAGGGGGAGGTGGGGTTCTTGCCTGGCGGTGCCTGTGTCTGAGCAGGGGGACCCATCAGATTGGCATCCTGGGGTGGGAGGTGTCACCTTCCGGCCACATTCCACCTGGGTCTCCATCTCCTCATATACCCCACAGGCCCCCGGGCCTGGCATAATCCTCCATTCCAGGCTGTCCCCCATCAGGCCCGACTCCACCCCCTCCACACACACACACACACACACACACAGACACACACACACACACACACA
>NW_021145507.1:38006-58515 GCF_002837175.3 Physeter macrocephalus
TCAGATTGGCATCCTGGGGTGGGAGGTGTCACCTTCCGGCCACATTCCACCTGGGTCTCCATCTCCTCATATACCCCACAGGCCCCCGGGCCTGGCATAATCCTCCATTCCAGGCTGTCCCCCATCAGGCCCGACTCCACCCCCTCCACACACACACACACACACACACACACACACACACATTTATCACAAAATCATTTTTATTGAGGGGTCAGGGACAGGAATAGGGATTGCACTGGGGACCATACCCCAGTTGGCAGAGGGGTCTGGTGTTGGCTCGCACCCTGCCTCCTCTAGGGCACCGCAGGGTGAGGCCTGGCCGCCAGGCTCTGGCTGTGGCGCTGGACACCAGGCTGGAGTGGAGTTGGGGTTGCTTGGCCTGGACCCGGCTGCCGGCCGGGCTGCAGTTTCCCCAAAACGGCCACCAGAGGGCAGCCGGCCCCCAGCGCAGAGGAATTCTCGGTTTCTCAGGTGATGGTTTCTTAAAAAAATAAAAAACCAGAGGCTGGTGTGTTCCCCCTGCAAACCCGAGGGTGGCGGGCCCTGGGAGAAGGCTCTGGTTTCTATGATCTCTTTGATAAAAAAACAAGCAAAAATAATAACAAAATACGTGGTTTCTCTCTCTCCCTTTCCCCCGTCTAGGAACTGAGGTCAGAAATGAGGGTGTTGGGGACTGGGAGTACCCTGGTATGGCCTGGATTTCAAGGTGTGGGTCTCTTTTTTTCCCCTAACACCCATAAATAAATTCATAAATAAATAAATAAATAATAGATACTCTCTTTGTATGTGCACATATATACAGATAAATCTTTCTCTTATCTATCAACGGGGTAACTAACCTCTCTGACTCTAGTTCAGAAACTCAGAAGTAAAGCGACATGGTCAAAGTCAAGGGAGGGGAAGATCAGGGACTTGGAATGGCACTGGAAAACACCCAGCAGCATCCTGGAACTCCAAGCCAGCTGGGCTGTGGGACATTTCTGAGTGGAACCCTGACCACCTGAACATTCTAGAACCATGGAGCCAGCTGGGCCCTGCAGGTATCTGAACAGAATCCTGTGAAACACCCAAAGTCTTAGAACTCCAGAACCAGCTGGGTCTTGGGGTGCGGAGCTGGAGGGTTGGAACAAAGCCCTGGAGGACCTAACATTCTGGACTTCTGTAGTGATCAGGGCTGAAGGGTCACCAGGATGCGACTAGACGTCACTGGGGGAACGGGATCGGAAGGGGATCTTGGAAGAGGAACAGCAGCAGCAGACAGCCCACAGCACCTTCTGCACATCCTGGTTGCGGAAGGCATAGATGATGGGGTTGATCATGGAGTTGTACGTGGCAGGGAGCAGAGTGAGATAGGTGTAGAGGGGTGGGGAGTGGGCATCGCCCAACAGGCAGTAGACGGTGAAGGGCAGCCAGCAGGCGGCAAAGGCGCCAAGCACCACGGCCAAGGTGGCAATGCCCTTTCGGGTGGCCACGTAGTGGGAGGCAGGCAGCAGGTGCCGCTGGAGGGCAATCTGCTGGGCATGACGGCAGACGATGCGACAGATCTGGGCATAGAGCTGCAGCATGATGCCAAACACCATGAAGAAAGCAACGGCCAGGACCACCAGATGGTTCTTGGAGAATGGATATACCACGCCACACATGGCCCGGGCATTCAGGCAGTTCCAGGCCAGCACAGGCAGCAGCCCCAGGCCCAATGCGCATCCCCACACTAGGGCCAGCATCACATAGGTCCGCGTCACTGTCGTCTCTGAGTAGTAGGTGAGCGCATTGTACAGAGAAAGGTAGCGATCAACGGTGATGGCCAGTAGGCTGCCAATGCTGGCAGTAAAGGCCATGGCCAGCATGCCGACCAGCACCAGGCTCATCTCTGCCGAGCCAATGCAGAAGACAGCAGCAAAGTGCATGACCAGACCCAGGCCTGCCAGCAGGTCTGCCACAGCCAGGCTGCCCACCAGCAGGAACATGGGGGCGCGGAAGGCGGGAGTGCCCACGATGATGGCCACCACCAGCGCATTCTCACAGGACACAAGGGTACCTGAGATGCACAGCACTACATCCCAGGCCCTAGGTGAGGGCAGTGGCGTGGCTGGGCCTGTGGGCCCCTCTGTTGAGCCCACGCTGCTCATGTTCATGTTTCCTGGGCCAGCAGAGAGCCAGGCCAGGGGGCTGCCTGCACCCCACATCATGGTACCTGTAGGAGAAAGGCTCTGTGAAAAGCTGGTAGGGCTGGGTGCTGAGTGGAGGGGTCTGGAAACAGTGGGAGTCTCACCTCAGGATACCTGGCTGAGTCCCAATGCCTTGTCACCCCCACTCCTGCCCTGAAGCTCCTTCCAGGGTACCTTTAACCTCTCCTATGCCGCCAGGCTAGCAGGAGTCTCTTTTCCTGGGGATCCCTGTCCTGGGTCTCTTCATTCTCCCTTCCAACTCCCTGAGTCCTGCAGGTCTCTTTCTCCTATATGTGTGACCAGAGGAGGACAAGATGAAGGACTACTATAAGTGGATGGAGGCCCATAGGATCCAGGAGAAGCTGGGAGAGGCCAGGACTGGGGGAGGGAAAAACATCTTAAGACTGAGAGCAGCTCTGCTCCCTCCCCACCAGGGAGGATGACGCTCAGTTTCTGAGGCTCACCAGACCCCTCACGATTCTCAGTAATGCCAAACCCAGACTCCGCCCCCAGAGAATGCTCGTGAAGCTCCCGCCAGCCCCCACCCTGCACTCCTGGGCTAACAACACCTGGGAACTCAGCCTCCCCCAACACACACCCACCTAGACTTCTGTCCCCAGCCAGACCCTTCTTTCTGCCTGAACCTCTGGGTCTTTGGAACAGACACCCCCTGCTGGAAGCGTGGATCCCTGTGTCAGACCCCTCCCTCTGCCCGGACACCTGGATCTTGGGCCTGACTCCGCCTCCTGCCCGGAGGTCTGGATTCCTAAGTCAGACACCTCCTCCTGCTCGGACGCCTGGGTCCTTGCCCCAGACGCCTCCTGCCGGCCCAAACTCAGATGACCATCAGTCCCTTCAGGGCCTCGGGTCCCTGCAGGAGGGCTCACCCCGCGCCGGGCTACCCGGCTGACGGCTCTCAGCACTCAGACACTGGCTCCCCTCCTGCTAGCCCAGACTCAGGGTTCCTGGTCTCGACCTCCGACCCCAGTCAGCCGCTGCGAGCCTTACCGCTTGCCCAGCGCCCCAGAATCCTGAGTGCCCTCCCGGACGCCTGGTGCCCGCGGCGGGGCCCGCTACTCACCTCTCGGGACCGGGCGCGGCCGGGCCCCGGGGAGGCTCCGCTCGGGTCCAGGCTGCGCAGGGTGTTTGCGGACCCCTAGAAGCCCCCACGGCCGCGGGAGAAGCGACGTGACTCACCCCGCCCCGCCCCCGGCCACCGGTTTGATGACGTCAGCGGCCCGCCTGGCCAATGGGTGAGCCGCGCTGGGGCGCAGCGCGCGCCGCTCGGCATAGTAATGAGGCCTCGTGCCGCCCGCTCCCCCATTCATAAAAAGCGACCGTGGCTGCGGCCCCGCCCCCTCCTGAGTCGGCCCGCGCTGTCCTTGACGCGGCGCCCTCTAGGCGCCGGGGGTTTCGGGGGCGCTGGTGCGAGAGCCTGGAAGTCCACGGGAGGTTGAGGGGGATGTGTAGGCGGAGTGGAAAGGGAACGCGGATAGACTGTGGGGTGATGGGACTCTCAGGTGGCAAAGGCTAATGGAATTCAGGTGACGGAAACCGAGTGATGGGTCTGAATGGGCGTCCCCAGTGAGGATGGCAGGGGTTGCCAAGACGAAACGGCCCTGAGGTGATGGTGACAGGAGCATGAGGGAGCAGGGAGGTGGGTGGCAGTGACGGTATGAGCATGGTGACAGGATCTTCGGGGATGGTGGCAGTGGGACGCTGAGGTAGAGAGGGAAGCCCCCAGGGCAACCATAGCAGTGGCAGGGTGGTTCTGTGGCATGATGGGGTTCAGGGATTGCAGGCGGGGCAAAAGGTGATGGCAAAGGAAAGGGAAGATGGAGTGTTCAGGTGATAGGACTTCAGGTCACCGTGACCCTGTCACAAGTGCTGAAGTGACAAGGCTGTGATGAGGGTTGTAGGGTCCTGGAATGAAGATATCAGGTGACTGTGGTGAGTGGACCCCAGGGTGAGTAGGACAGGGTAGAGGGTCTGGACTGACAGTGACCAGGCAGGTAAGTTGCTGCCAGGGCAGGTCCTCGTGATGCTGGGGCTGGCATAAGGAGCTGGGTGACGTCAATCATGTCAGCCCAATAGCGCCCTCACAGCATGGGAGGAGTGGGCCTGGCAAGATTTCAAAACTGAATTATTTATTCAGGATCTGGAAAGCCAGCGGGGTGGTGGTAGGGGGCACTTTCCTGAAGCAGCAGGAGTGGGGGAGCCGGGAGGAACTTGGAAGCAGGAAACCTAGCAGCTCAGTCCTCAGGGCAGGCCCCTCTCAACCTCCCATCTTAGACACCCTGGCAGGGTAGGGCATGGAGAAGGAGCTCCCCCCAACCCTGCCTGTCCCCAGGGAACCTCTCTCAGCTGACTTCTCCAGATGTGACAGATATGGCCAGTTCTCGGGGAGGGGAACTGGCTGCTCCTCCTCCCTCTGTCTCTAGCTTTGATCCTCACTGGAATCAACCAGGCCTGTGGGATGGGGATGGGGGGCAGGGACCAGGTTAGGGCTTGAGGAAACCAAGGCGGCCCAGATCTCAGGCCCCACCAACTTCTCCCCACAACACAGAACCCCCGCAGCTCCCACAGTCAGTGTAGGGCAAGGAGAAGGAGGTGACAGGCGGTGGCAAGGTACATGGGGAGAGGACAGGGTCAGAGCTGGGGAAGATAATGCACTTCAGGTTGGACATGGTGTTTAGCAGGTGGTGTGGTCCAGAGTGTAGACTGGTTTCAAATCCCAGTTCCTCCATTTCCTAGCCGCGTGACTTTGGGTGAGTGTCTTAGGCTCTTTGTGCCTGTTGTCTCATCTATAAGATAGAGACAATGTTAGTATCTTCTTCATGGGATTGTTCGGAGGGGCCTGGCACATTATCAACACTGGCTGTGTTGGCTGCCAATATATCTGGCAGGAGGAGGACACCTGGGAGGCATAGATGTGCAGGTTCTAGGGGTAGATGACATCACCCAGGGGAGGGAGCAGAGAGTGAGGAGGAGCCTCAGGGAACCCTGCCACTGAGAGCACAGACTGTGGATGAGAATATTGCTGCTCCTGGGCCTTTGCACTGGCTGTTCCCTCTGCCTGGAACTCCTTCACTTCATTCTGGTCACTGAGCCCAAGTCACTTCTTCAGGAGTAGGCTTTCCTGACCTCTACCCTAGATTACCACTCCCCTCCCCATCACTCTCTGCCCTCTTTCCTTGATTTATTATTCTTCAGAGCACTTAGCACTCCTGAAATTCTAAATTTATTCTTTTCTTAAAAAGTACGTGTCAGCCCCACCAGGACTGAACAGACTTTGTTCTGTTCTGTGCTGGAGAACAATGCCTGGCATGGAGTAAGTGTTCAATAAATACTTGCTGACTGGATGATTAAACAAAAAGCAACATCTAGAGAAAGAGAAGGAAAACAGAGAGACAGTAGTAATACGCACGGTGTCAAGGAAGGCGGGGGCATCAGAGAGAACACAGGGGCATTAGCGCCCCAGAACCCAGGTATTCACTTTCTCCCCCATCAGAGCCGGGTCCCAACAACTGTCCAGCTGGTCTCAGAGAAGGGTGAAGGCTGTTGGGGGTTGGCATGAAAGGGTGTATGAGATGTAATTTCCTGGCAGTCCAGTGGTTAGGACTCTGTGCTCCCACTGCAGGGGGCACGGGTTCCATTCCTGGTCGAGGAACAAAGATGCTGCAAGCACTTGGAAGAAAGAAAGAAAGGGAGGAAGAGAGAGAGAGAGAAAGAGAGAAAGGAAGGAAGGAAGGAAGGAAGGAAGGAAGGAAGGAAGGAAGGGAGGGAGGGAGGGAGGAAGGGAGGGAGAAAGAAAGAAAGGGTGTATGAGAGACTATCTTCTCTTCTGAGCAGCAGTGGTCTCTTCTATTTTTTCATAGTTTATTAATCCTCTCATGAAAAATCGGCAAAATCACCACAGATAAAATCACTGCAGAATCTTTACTCCTCCCTTTTGCCAGCACCAACACTGGCCTTTGTGGTCCCCTGACCTCCTTCATTCTGTTCTCGCATTTCATATGCTGTTTCCTTGAGTTCTTTTTCTTCTCAGGCAGGCTATGTCTTGCAGGGTTGTGTTGGTTTACTTTTCCTTGCATAACCCAAGGAATCGTAAATCATGCCCAAGCCAGTTGTCTTGTCACCACCAAAATGGGTTCTGACTCCAAGTATAAATATGACATCTGGTGTGGTCATGTAGATTTTGGCTAGTTTTCCCCAAATTTCTGTCTTGGATACTGTTGCCCTTCCAGGGTGAAGCACATCAATGACCATGTTTCCACTGAAGTAGTTGGTTGGCCAGAACTCCCTGATCCAGATACGTACGGTGTCATTCATGATGGAGACGATCCTCAGCCAGCCGGGGAGGAAAAGAGTGCACTGATATTTCTAACCATGAGAAACTCCGGAGACCTAAGAGACTCAAGTGGGGCTGTGGATTTTCATGTGAATACTCTCTCATGCTCCAAAACTGCCCCATGTCTACAGGACAATTGAGGCCATCACTGCCAACCAGGTCTCCCTTCCCCAAAGATCTGCTGTCTAGAGGAAGGGGCAGCCCTTCCTCTTCTCTCCTACTCATGCCCTCTGCCCTGCCTCCTTGATTCCTTCCCATCACTGACACCCCCCTCCAGTCTTTCCCACCTACCAGGTGCCAGACGAGAGCCCAGTGCTTACAAGAGTCCTGCATCCCCATTTCACAGGTGAAGCCTAGAGAAGCCAGGGACTTGCCCCAAATTTCACAGTAAATGGCAGAGCTGGGATCTGAAGCCATTCCATCTGCAACCAAAGCCAGTGTGCCTTCATTGTAGCCTAGATGTCACCATCTCCCCAGAAGGGGCTGGGAGTGAAGTTGAACTAGGGCTGATAGTACTTGCAGTTCCCCAGGTGACCACCAGATGGCTGTGAGCGCTCACCTCCAGGTAAGACTGCTTACCTCGTCTCTCTTCACCAATCTGCAGAATCCTATGGGCCTAGGCTCTGGAGGGAGGTGTGTGTGTGAGAGACACAGATACTATCTACACAAGCTCCTTGTCCAAGCCCCAAGAATCTGGGCATCATCAGTGCACACATTCTTAGCACTGACTCATTCATTCAGCCAATATTCACTGACAGTTCCCCTGGGCTTGGGTTTGAGAGGGTGCTGCAGACAGAAAGATGATGTGGCCATATCCCTGCATTTTCAACATTCAGTAAATATTTATTGAGCATATACTATTTGCCAGGCACCGTTCTAGGCACAGAGGATACAGCAATGAACAAAAATCTCTGCCTTCTTCATGGAGCTTCCATTCTGATGGGGAGATGGACAATCTACAAATAAATACTTAATACGATATTAAGTAGAGAGCCCTTGAGGGTCTCACAGACCAGTGAGACAGGCAAACATGTACACAGTCACAAGATGGTACAGTATGGTTATTTGGTAACCACCTGCTTAGCTTTTATGTGTGCAGGGAGTTAACTACAGATGAAGATAAACATGGTCCCTGCCTTCCTGGAACTCACTTATAGCCTAAGAAACAAATGAGTAATTAATTATACAGTTGATACGTGTTCTGAAGGAAAAAAGGAGGCATGATGTTGTAGAATAAGCAGGAGACCTGTTTTAAGTAGGGAAGTCATGGAGCAAGTCAGTTGAAGAGAGGATAGAAGAGTTTCAAGGAGAGGGCACAGCAGGTACCACATCTTAGGAGGAAAAGAGTTGATGTGTTTGAGGAACAGAGAGGAGGCTAGTGTGTCTGGAGCCAAAGGAGCCATGGGGAGAGTAGGAGGTGAGCTCAGAGAGTTCGGCAGGGGGAAGATCATGCTAATATTGGAGAGCAGTGAGCCATTGGTGGGCTTAAACATGGGAATGGTACGATTTGACTTACATTTTCAAAGGATTGCTCTGGCTGCTGAGTGGAGAACAGACTGGAGGTGGGGGGCAGAAACAGAAGCCCTACCAGGAGGCCACTGCAGTCACCAGGGCAAGAGATGGTGAGGGGATGAGGGCTTGGGTGCGGGAAAGCAGACGGATTTGGATCTACCACCTGGGACAAGTGCCACAGCAGCTCGGCCTTGCTCCACGACAGTCACAGAGGGCTTCCTGCAGGCGGTACCCATTTTGCATTGTCCTGAAGGATTAGTTTGCCAGACACATGTAGTCAGGAGAGGAGGAGGACACTCCAGGAGAGAGAACAGCTATAGGATAAAGTCAAGGAGGTACAAAAGAGGGTGTGTGTTGGGGGAAAGGCTGTTCTATTTTCTCAGAGGGTAAGAAGATGTTGGGGTGAGCACAAGACTTCTAAAGACTTCTAGAGCCAGGAATCACAGGGCTGTGAAGGCCAAGCTGAATTGAAAAGTGTTTCATGGTTGAATCCATGTTTTCAGGACAGCCCTGCACTGTGAGGGCCGAGCTGGGAGGGTCCTGGAGGCTGAGAGGCAGTGTGAGGCCAGCAAAGGGAAGATGAGGGAGCAGGACACAGGAGAGACGTAGAGGCAGAATCTGCAGGACTTTAGTCTAGGGGCTGAGACAGAGGGAGGGAGTGAGGATGAGACCATGGTTTCCAATCAGGTGCCGGGGGGAATGAAGGGGCCTCCGTGAGTGGGGAAGAGGGACCGGGCAGTTTCAGGGGCCTGAGGCACACTCAGGTAGAGGTGCCCAGGAAGCAGATGGACCCTCAGGAGGCATAGCAGAGGGGAGAGTAGCCTCTGACCTCGCTGGATCCTGGGTCCGCATCCTGGCCCCCCTCCTAACTGTGTGCCCCTGAGCAAGTGATTTTACTAGAGGCCTGCAAACTGGAGATAACAAAACCCATGCTTAGAGGGTAGTTGAGGACATCAGAGAGAAGCTGCAAGTAAAACTGCTTAGTAGAATGTACATTCTGCTAGTAGTAAGTCGTTAATAGTTGTTAATTATGTATTATTAGTTACAGGTGTGGCAGCTGGGGAGCGAGCACTGGGCTGGAGATGGAGATATGGGACTCGTTGTCTTTCAGTTGGGAACTGATGGCAGAGTAATGGATGAGATGACCCCAGGAGAGGAGAAATAGAGCTCAGGACTGAACTGGGCCGCCAGAGGTGAAGAGGGGGAAGGAGGAAAAGGAGAAGTAGAGAAGGGGGAGAAGGAGAGGGGAGGGGAGGGGAAAGGGGAGAATGGAGAATGGGGGGAAGAGGAAGAGGAGGTGTATTCTAAGGAACCTGAGAAATGGCTGCAGAGGGAGAAGAACCAGAAGAGGCAGAGAGGAAGGCTGTGGAAAGGCCCACTTGTCCCAGTAACAATGAGACCGCTGACTTGGCCAGAGGGGATGTGGTGGGTCAGAGGTAGACGCGGTGTGTTGAGGGGCAGAAGAGAGGAGGGTGCAACGAGTGAAGCGAGGTGGGCTGCCAGAGCCTGGAGGCCCATCCTCGCCGTCCTGGGGCCTGGTTGGAGGACGCCCTTGACGCAAGCCCGGAAGTCAGGAAAGTGACTTCGCTTCAAATCCAGATTTTGCCACTAACTCTGTGACCTCCGACTAGTCACTCACTTTTTCTGAGCCTCAGTTTCCTCACCTGTGAAGTAGGGATAATAATGCAGCAGTTAAATAAATAAATTTTTAAAAATAATAATAATAATGCAGCAGAGTTTTCGCGAAACTGAGGGAGGGGGAATCCAGCGACCTGGTCGCCTACCGGTCCTGGACTCCGCCCCCTTTGCCGGAGCCCCGCCCCAGATCCCAGAACCCCGCCCCCACCAGGCCGCGCCCACTACCCACGCCCTATCTGACCCCGCCTCAGACCACAAACCCCGCCCACCTGGTGGTGTCACTAGCCCCGCCCTGCCGGAGCCACGCCCACCTGCCTTCGCCCAGGTTTCCCGGGTCTCACTCCCTACACCACGGCGGAGCCGAGTCCAGAAGGGACGCGCCACACCAGCACTCCGCAGACCCCGACTCCCAGGCTCCGCCTCCGCGCCATGGCCGCGCCGGGACCCCGCGCCTTACGGGCTGCGCTCTGTGGCGGCTGCTGCTGCCTCCTCCTGTGTGCCCAGCTCGCTGTGGCTGGTAACGCGTGCCCTTCACCCTTCACCCAGCCGCCTGCCAGGAGCAGTCGGGGGTTGTGGGGCGGGAGGGGAGTTTTCCACATGTGTGCGGGGCTCCTGCGGTGGGTAGAAGGAGACTCCAGCTGTGTGTGGAGCCCTGTGTGTACATATAGGCGCCAGGTGTGAGGGAGCTTCAGGTGTATGGAAGTGAAGCGGCCCCAGGTGTATGGGGGGGTAGCTCCCGATGTATACAAAGGGAGGGTGCTCTGGATGAATGTCAGGGAGGTTCTTGGTGTGTGTAACCATGTGTTTGTGGAAACTGCAGATGGGCAGTGGGGCTTGGGGGATCCAGGTGAGTGTATGTATGCAGAGGGGTGAGATCCACCGTAGTGGGGAAGGGGGGCTGTAGCTTCAAAGTGTTGCACGCATGCCACTCCCAGGTAAAGGAGCTCGAGGCTTTGGGCGGGGAGCCCTGCTCCGCATGAACATCTGGCCAGCTGTCCGAGGGGCCTGCAAACAGCTGAAGCTCTGTGAGCATTGTGTGGAGGGGAGCAGAGCACACAACCTCTCTGGCTGCGTGTGGGAGCAGTGTCAGCTGGAGGAGCCAGGTATGGAGTCAGGCCCTCCCCAAGTTTAGTGCCCCCAGTTATGAATGCCAAGGCCTTGGCCCCACCCCCTAAACCTCTTCCGTGCACCTTCTCCCACCAGGACACTGTGTGGCCCAAGGTGAGGTGGTCAAGGAAGGTTGCTCTGTCTACAACAGCTCAGAGTCATGTCCAGGTAAGGGGGCTCCTGCTGGCCTAAGTCAAGTTGGAGGGAGGGGGCTGAGGTGTCCCCAGCCAGAGCCTGCCTCCAATATGGAATTGGCCTCTCCCAGAGAGTAGACTATGCCCACGAACACCGGGGTCCAGTTTCAGTTCTGCCTTTAGCTCACTGAGAAGTCCCTTCCCCTCTCTGGCCTGTTTCCTCCTCTGTAAATTGGTGCAGCCAGAGGATCTAGGACAAGCATGTAGAGAGGATGGGGGAGCTAGCTCTTCTATTTTAAACCATAGTGAAGACTTTGGAAGTTCAGAAGGGAATGGGGGGAGGGCTTCCTGGAGGAGGTGGCATCAGAGATGACACTTAAAGGTAGAGTGGAAAGAGGGCACATCTGGTGGAAGGAACTGTGTGAACTAAGGCTTGAAAGTGTGTTGGGTAGGCCTGGGTTGGGGTCTTGATGGGAATTGGGGGTGGGGATCTGGATTATTATGGATTCCCTGTCTCTTCAGCTGTGCATCACCACCCCACTTATGAACCGAAGACCATCACAACAGGTAGGTACTACCTGGGGGAATGGGAGGCCTAGAGGTGCAGGGAAAGACAGAGCTGGGCTCAGGCACTGACGAGATCTGTGACCTCAGCCCTGTGATTTCTCCCTCTGAGCCTGTTTCCACATCTGTAAAGTGGGTTGGATAATACTTCACAAAGTTGCTGTGAGGATTTTATGAGAAGATGTATAACACCTAGTTCAGTTTCTGATGCATAGAAGGTGATCAAGAAATGATGGTTCCCATCTCTTCTCCCAACACCACTTCTCCCAACACTCAGAATGACCCCCTCCGGACCTACTTGGTGCTGAGGGTGTATGGCTCAGGTTGCCAAGGTGTCCTCAGTGACTACCTACTGCAACGTCTAGGCCCAGAGAGGGTCACAAAGCAGGTTCCTGGCCGAACAGAGGCAAGATCCCCACCCCCTTGTTCGACTGCCCCTCAGGGCCTGGAGGTCAGCAGGCTTGGCAAGGATGGCTGAAGAGGCTCTTGGTTAATTAAAGCGAGAAACGTGATCGTAGGGGCTGAATTATTGATGGCTCAGCTCCCTCCGGCTTGAGCCCCAGATCAGTGCTGTACAGCTTATTTCTTCCTTCTTCTTCTCCTCTTTCCCCAGTGCCTTCTCTGGGGCTCCCTGAGCTGCAGCTGGGACTACCCTTTGCCCTTCATATTCTCAGACCCCCCCTTCCACAAGCTACTCCCTCTGGGAGGTGGACCCAGCTCCCAGCTGGGCCCCTTTCACTGCCCCAGAATGATCTTCCACCCCCAGCCCTGCCCTGCCCTGCTCTGGGCACCTGGCCCAGGGCCTGAAATTGAATCCCTGGTGGGAGTTGATGGCTAACGTGGCACAGCTGGGAGCCACCCAGACGTCCTGGCAACCGTGGGCCACAAGGCGGGGGCAGGGGAAAGGGTCAGGGGATGCTGTGTGAGTCTGGCTGTGCCCTAACTGTGGGGTGACTTTGGACAGGCCTGGCACTCAGAGCCTGGCTTCTCCCTCTGACGTACATCATCAAGTCTTCATCTAGCTACTTGGTAGCGTGTGGGCCTCCACTTCTCCCGCTGCTTCTTCCCTCCCTAAGTAAGGGCTCTGGCATTGGGTGACTCCAGGGTCTCGGGACTTAGGAGTCCTGAAAGGAGACCACAGCATCTGCATCTGGGCTTCAGACCCCAAGACCCAAGGCTGAGAGGGACTCTGAGCTGAAGCGGGTGTGGATGTCCAAGTTCTGGGTCCATCCTCACCCTGTTGGGCCCCTGTGGAAGAGGGAGGCTGGCAGCGAGCTCAGTCACCATCTGGCCCCTGCAGTCAGGAGGCTCAGAGAGGGTGTAAGAGGCATCAAGCCACCGAGCAGCTCAGGAGCAGAGCCAGGGCCGAGCCAAGGCCCTGCCTCCCCAGCCAGGCACTGTCCCTCCCCCCAGGCACTTCCCAACCGCCCTCAGGGTCTGGGTTGGACTTCTGAGCCTGCTGCTCAAGGCTCCCATAGTGACGACTGGGGCCTCCAGATGACCTGTGCCGGGCGTTGGGGTGGGGCTGGGCTCCTGGCCCACAGTGGCCTGCTGTGACCTCCACCCTGCAGAGAGCCCCTCGGTCCCTGAGGCCCACGGCCCTGGCTTTGATGGGGCCAGCTTCATTGGCGGTGTCGTGCTGGTGCTGAGCCTGCAGACAGTGGCCTTCTTTGTCTTGCGCTTCCTCAAGGCCAAGGACAGCACCTACCAGACACTGTGAGTACCTAGCCCGCCGAGTCCCAGCTCACTGCCCACCCGCCCCTGTCTCTTGCCCCTCAGGTCCCTGTTAGGCCGGTGCGTTGCCTTCCCCATGGGGCAGACTTAGGGGCGATGAGTCCCTCCCAGCCTCCCCCATGTGAGCCACCCCCCTTCTCCCTCCTCCAGTTGTGGGGTTCTCTCTGCTGGGTGTTGGCTGGGGCGGGACTCAGCCTGGGCCCGGCGTCTGCGAGCCCAACTGAGCCCACCTGTCTTTGTCCCCTCATGCTGCCAGCAGGGAGGAGAACCAGTAGGTGACAGCACAGGCAGCCTTCGGCCTGCAGCTCTGTGGCCACGGGCAGGAGCCTGGGCCATGTGTGCGGTTTGGTTTTCCTCCGAGAAGGGGAGCTGCTCTGAGGCCCCCGTGTGCTGTGGCCCCATGTGTGCTGTGGGGCGGATCGCTGCAGCCTCCATTAAAGTGTTTGCTCTTTTGACCACCGCCTGCTCTCTGAGGGTGGGCGTCCTTGGCCTGGCTGAGGTGGGACCACTGCCCTGAGTGCCCTCTCTGTCTGGCCTCTGCAGAATCTGACCCCCTTCAGGCCTGGATTCCACACTCAGGGGAAAAAGGATGAAGAGGCTGCCCTCTTGACTCGCTTGTGGGCACTAGGGGTGGGAGAAACTTTGGTCACCAAATTCTGGCCCCTGTGGGCACCGAGCAGGCTCGGTGCCCAGTACCTGACATCCCCTCCTGTCTGGGCCTGGTACCTGCAGATGAGAGCATCCTTCAACCACCTCCTGTCTCATCCATCATCCCTGCGGGGCCCCCTGCCTGGTACTAGGTCTGGAGCCTGCCTCCTCCCATCAACCTGGCCTGGACACTGCCCCCAAATAAAGGAGCTCTTTCCAGCACTGTGTTTTATGTCCCATGTCTTGGGCTGTGTGTGGATTGGATAGGGTGGGGGTATGGCCACTGTCCTCTCCTTAATGGAAATTCAGACTTGAACTGATACTGTCACCTTTTAAAATATTTTTATTTGCGGGAATTCCCTTGGTGGTCCAGTGGTTAGGACTCAGCGCTTTTACTGCTGGGGCGGGGTTCAACCCCTGGTTGGGGAACTAAGATCCCACAAGCGGCGTGGCACAGCCAAAACAAAAAATATTTTGATTTGTTACATGTGTTTAATCCCCTCCTCCACCACTTTATAGATAAGGGTACAGAGACGCAGAAAGGTAAGCACACCTGTTTAAGATCACACAGAGTGGAATGGGGCGGGGCTGGGATTTGAATCCAGGTTTTTCTGACTCTAGAATGAGCAGAACTTCAGAACTCCTCTGCAGAGGCGTCTCCAGGCTCTTTTGGCTTCTAAAGTTGGGTCTCTGCCCCAGTGCCAAGGCGGAGATGCCCCCGGGACCCTCCACAGGGTACTTCTGGCCTTCCTTGAGCAGGCCCTTCTGGAAATCTCCACCCATGCCCACCTCCCCCTCTTCACCCCCCATCCCTGGGCCCAGAAGTCTTCCCTGACCAATAACATCTCCTATCAATGGGGCACTTGCTGGAAACCAGGCATGTGGCTGAGAGTCTGACATCAGTATCTGATTTAGTCCCATGATTGTCTTAGGAAGCTGAGAGGCAATAGAGAGTCATGGGTGAAAGTTCAGCCTGTGGAGCCTGACTGCTCTGTGTGAATGGGAACAAGTTAATTGAATAGCTCTCGGCCTCAGTTTCCTCGTCTGTAAAGTTGGATAAGAGCGGTTCCATCTCTGTGGGATATGGGGAAGGTGCAGAGCAGGTGCGTGTGCTCCATCTGCTTCATTCCAGGGCACCCATCCACCCTTCCAGCTGGGAAGCCTGTGGTCGGCAGCCTGCACCTCTTCTTGCCCCAGGCCTAGTCTCCGTGCAGGGTCTCCGGCTGCAGCTGGAAGGGCTTTAGGGCCCCTGGGCTCCACAGGGAGTTCCAGCTACTCCTTGGCCTCACAGAGGGCTCACCTGCCTAGACATCGCACCACCATGGACAATGCCAAACAGAGTCCACCTCCTCGTCCCTCCCCCTCCGTGCTCACTTCCATCAACACCCCCTGCCTTTCAGACATCAGCCTCCCCTTTAGCCTCCCCTCCAGCTCCTTGCATCTACCTCGTGTTACCCAGCCTGCCTTGCTCTCTCTTCTTCAAGCCCCTGCACACGCAGTTTCTCCTGCCTGGGTCACCCTCCCTTGGCTTCTCCACCCAGCACTTAATCCTGGCTGGTATAATGCCCGTTCTCTCCCAGGCCAAGGGAGGAAATGCCCCTATATCTTTCTGGCTTTCCACCCAGTTAAGGAAATTTCTCTATTGAATGTTTTCTTTTTCAAAATTAGTAAATGTCAGGAATTCCCTGGCGGTCCAGTGGTTAGGGCTCCACACTTCCACTGCAGGGGGCACGGGTTTGATCCCTGTTTGGGGAACTAGGATCCCATAAGCCGTGCGCCCCCCCCAGAAAAGTAGTAAATGCCTGTGAGGAACAAGAGGACTACACAGAAGTTTATATAAAGAGTGAGAATCCCTCTCCCCCTGGCCCCACTCCCCAGAAATAACTGTGCTTAACAGGATGTGTCAGACCTTTTTCTATGAATTCACAACACACATTTAGCGCTTTTAAAATACAAAGTGGGAGCGTGCTTTACATATTGTTCTGCAATTTTGCCCCATTCATTATAGATCAGATTTGCCCTATGACTTATACAGATGGTGATGATTTATTTGCCTGCATCCTATCAGTGTGCAGCTGGGTCATTTCCACTTTATCATAAACAGCATCATGGTAAAGGGGCTTGTCTGCAGATCTTGGCACACCTGTGGGAGAGAGTAGGGAGGACAGATTCCTAGAATTGGAATTGCAGAGTCTCAGCGTCCATCTCATGGATCCATCTTGTCTGGCAAACTTCGCCTCTACCTTCCCTACCCCAACAAGCACTGAGCCTGGAAAAAGGAGGCCCTCAGGGAGGGTTTGATGAAGGAATGAATGAGTGAATGAATGAATGAATGAGCCTTTCCTCTCCTCCCCTCCCCTATCACCGGAGGTCCCTCTCCAGCTCAGACCTCACCGCTCACATCTGGACCAAGGCTGCTGCCCCTTCACTGGCCTCCCAGTCTCCACGCCTGCCCTGCACGGTCTGCCCATTCAATGGCCTATATTAGCAGCTGTTTTCTAGGCACTGCCAGGGGCTTCTCAGTGGACCTGAGGGTGGGCATGAAGTCACCTTGCTAAGGGGGGGGCATGGGCTTGGGCAAAATCTATGGCATATAAGTGCCAGAGAGAACACAAATCATGTCCTGTCTCTGGGCCCATTTCTCCATTTTTATTCATTCATTTAACCAACATTAACTGAGCACCTGCTATGTACCAGCCGATAACCCAGGGCCAGTAATAACGACCATGAGGGGGGCTGTGTAACAATGGGGGGTAACGTACCGCACCCAGCATGACTCGTGGGGTGCAGTAGGTGCCCAACAGACGGTAGCAGCCGTCATTCCTGACACTGGTGACAAGGATCAGAGAAGGATTCCTAGTGGAGATGGCATTAGGGCTGGACCTTCATGGATGGGCGGAGCTTCACAGGGAGAGAAGAGGAGGAGGCTTCCGGATGGAAGGCAAAGACTGAGCTAAAGTTCAAAGGTAGAAAAACCCTATGTGAATCCAGAAGTCTGAAGAGATGGCTGCAGAGCCCTAGAGGCCAGGAGCAGAAGTTGGACTCCATCCTGGTTGGAGCAGGCAGGGATTTTGCCCATTCTCTCCAGGGCTGAGGAAGGAAATGCCCCCACCTTCTGCTGGTTCCAGCCTGGGTGGGGTGTCCCTGGGGAGGGACAACAGGAGGAAGTCTTGTTTCATGTCCTCTCACCAGCCTGGTCCCTTATAAACTGACATCCTCCCTCAGGGTCTCCAGCAAGGTCAGCCCGCTCTGGACCCCACTCTCCCTTTTGCCCCTCTTGTTTGGGGAGCACGCCTGAGAACCCAGGATGCCCCAGCTGCCCAGGTAGAGGCCTAGGGCGCCCTCCGTACCCATCTGCCCTCATTCCCTCCCTAGGTATCCTTCTCCCAGACAGGCTCACTAGCCTCAAGGAGCAGTGTGGGAGTTTGATAATCTGGGCTCTGCACAAAAACATATGCAAATAGATGCAAATGGTGAAAAACCTTGCCAGCTCCAGAGGCAAGTGTCCTGACAGCTAGAATCTGGGTTGTGAACACAGAAGTGCAGAGGGGTCTGGGAGAGAAATGCCCACTCCCCCCATGCCCACCCTGTGCCCACCCAGCCCCTTGTCTCCCTGCAGAACCCAGGGAACTGGAAGCCAGCAAAGTTGTCCTCCTGCGCAGTTGTCCTGGAGCCCCAGGAAGTCCTGGGGAGAAGGGAGTGCCAGGTCTTCAAGGTGAGAGATGCCGTGGAGCAGGCAGGGACCTGGGGCAAGCTGGGGAGGACGGGGTGCAGCAGTTGCAGTCTGTGCTGAGAGCCCATGACAAAAGGGCAAGGAACCTACTGCGTGCCAGGCTCCAGGCTGGATGCCCAGCATCCGAAGATTGATCTTGTGAGGTAGGTGGTACCATCCCCATTTTGCTGGGGGGAAAGTGAGGCTCAGAGAGGATAAGCAGTTTGCCCACATTTACAGAGCCAGGAAAGGCTGCAGCTGGGATTTGATTTCTGGCTCCAAATCCCTCGTTGCTTTTTGGCCCCTGACATGGGGTGGGACGTAATGCATCTCTGCCTTGGGATTTCAGGGCAACTTGGACCACCAGGCAAGATGGGCCCCAAGGGTGAGCCTGTTGAGTATGTGGGGCCAGAGGTCTCTTCTTCTTTCTTTGCTCTGTCCCTGCCTCTGCTTGGCTGCTGCTCGGGAATCGGCTATGATTTCTCTCCTGCAGAGGGGGTGGAAGGCTGGGAGGAGTGGGGAGAATTAGAAGGGCCTGGGCACCCTCCCCTCTGGTGGTTAATTGGCACTCCCTTGGAGGTACTCAGACCTCAGAGCCAACGCTCATCTTTCCCTGGGGCAGGAGATTCAGCGAACCTGCTCCGGGGCCAGGAGAGTGAGGCCGCCTTCACAGGAGCCAAGCACTTGGAGTCAGTTGGTGCTGGGGTGTTGGTGGACCCCAGGTGTGGCCCAGTGCACCTCGGAACCCCTCTTCAGGGGTCCAAAGGAATCAAGAGGGCTCCTGGGTCCCACACTTGGCTTGTTCCATTGCCTGTGAGGGGAGTGGGATGTGGGGAATAACTTGGGGGCCCCCCTCAGTCCATCTCCCCTTCCCCAGGCCCCAGGAGCTGCCAGGAGCTGCTGAGCCGGGGTGCCACCTTGAGGGGCTGGTACCATCCGTGCCTACCCGAGGGCTGAGCCCTCCCAGTCTTTTGTGACGTGGACATCACAGAGCGGGGCTGCCTGGTGAGCGAGTGTCGTGTCGGGGAGAGAAGGGACTCAAAAGTCAGGCCCAGTGAGCATTTCTTCCCCTTGGCCCCTAGGGGGAGCCAGAGCCCACCAGAGCCAAGGCATCACTTAAGCGTAACTCACTAAGGAATGAAGTCTGAGAAGGCTTCACAGAGGAGATGCCATTTGAAAGGGCCTTGAAGGCTGTGTAGAAGTTCTCGAGATAGATGAGGTGCAGAAGGGCATTCCAGGTAGAGGGAAAGACAAATGTAAGGAGGCAGGAGAGTACAAGAGGGTGTGGGGGGACTGTATGAATGAGCTGAGAGCAGGTGGAAGGGTTGGCTGAGGTCTCCTACTGTGGGTCAAGCATGGACTGAGGGCCCCTGAAAAGACCAGTTCACAGAGGGCACCGAGTGACCCACTGAGGAGTGTGGAGGGCAGTGGGGAGCCATGGAAGAGTTTTAAGCAGGGGAGGGACCAGGTCAGACATGTTTTAGAAAGAAGACTCAGGCTACACTGTGGCAGCTGCATTGAGTGGGGACCAGACTACAGGTAGGGACACAGGTTAGGACAACTGCAAGGGTCGGGGCAGGAGAAGAGCGTGGGCAGTGGCAACAATGGAAGTAGAGGCTCTTAGACTGAAAGATATTTAGGAGAGAAACTCTGCAGGGCCTGGGGTCTGCTTGGCTTGAAGAGGAAAGTAGGGGTGGGAGGGAGCATCAGGGTAGGGCTGGGTGGGCCTCTGGAGGTGACCTCTCTGCTCTAATATCTTGGTTCTTATGATACTAAATTAAAGCAGGTTGTTTTGAATCTGACCCCCAGCTGGACTGACTGTCTCCCGAGGACAGGGACGATGTTTCTATCATTTCATTTCCCCCAGGGCTTTCGAGGCTGCAGTGTGAAGTTGAGAGTCAGTAAAAGGTAATAAGTGCGTGTAGAGCTCATCAGCATATTCACAGGCAAGGCTCACTTGGACTCACACTTCATCAACAAGCCCCCAATCCAAAGAGGGGGTGCCTGTCCACCTACCCCCCACCGTGCATCCATCCTCAGCTGCCTCTGCCCCCTGCTTCTCCTCATCCCCTGCTCAGCGTGGAGTAATGGCTGCCGTGCTAGCCTTCTCTGCCTCCCTAGCTATTCCAGCGGGGACAGGATGGTTCCGTGGATTTCTTCTGCTCTTGGTCCTCCTACAAAGCAGGTCTTGGGAGTCAGGAGTCCGAATTCTGGCTGGGTGATGAGAATTTGCCCCAGCTTACTCTCCAGAGTAGGTTCTCGGTAGGGTCCAGGGAGCTGGAGGGGCATTTCCCTGGCATTCTGACTTCCCACCTGGGATCTGAGGATTCCTCCATCTCTGCCTCCCTGTCCCCCAGGTACCTGGGAGCTGTGGGTGGAGCTGGAGGACTTTAAAGGCAACCGCACCTTTGCTCACTGTGGGGCCTTCCACCTCCTTGGGGAGGCAGGTCACTACCCAGCTAGTGCTGGGTAGGTTCCCAGAGGGCACTGCAGGTGAGCGATCCTACAGTGGGGCCCTGGAGTAGGCAAAGAAGGTGAGGGAGGCTGGGTTCTTTCCCAGGGCTGCCATGGCCTCCATGAATGACCCAGGACAACTCCTTCCCCTCTGTGGGCCTCAGTTTCCTCAACTGAAAAATGGCAGTCGTGAGACAGGGTGGTGTAGGAGTGAAGAAGCTGGGCTCTGGAGGCAAACAATCCTGAGTTTAAAAGTCCAGCTCTGTCATTTACTAACTATGTGACCTTGGGCAAGTCCCTTCTGGGTTAGAGCCTCAGTTTCCTCCCTCCCAGGTTGGGAGGGTGTGGGAGACCTCTGAGGCTCTGTTGAGTGTTAGCATTATCTGCCGTTTTTTTTTTTTTTTTTTTTTTTTTTGTGGTATGCGGGCCTCCCTCTGTTGTGGCCTCTCCCCGTTGCGGAGCACAGGCTCCGGACGCGCAGGCTCAG
>NW_021145507.1:58585-87770 GCF_002837175.3 Physeter macrocephalus
ATGTGGGATCCTCCCAGACCGGGGCGCGAACCCGGTTCCCCTGCATCGGCAGGCGGACGCGCAACCACTGCGCCACCAGGGAAGCCCCTGCCTTTTTTCTTTTAATACTTATTCATTCATTTATTTATTTAGGCTCTGCCACTTCTTAGTTGCGGCATGTGGGATCTTCATTGCCGCGTGCGGGATCTTTAGTTGCGGCATGCATGTGGGATCTAGTTCCCTGACCAGAGATTGAACCCGGGCCCCCTGCATTGGAAGTGTGGAGTCTTAACCACTGGACCACCAGGGAAGTCCCCAGCATTATCTGCTTTGGAAGAGGAACCAGAGAAGGCTTTTTTCAAAGAAACACCAACTGTTGAGGAGAAATTTGAAAGAGGGAAGTGGTTATGAGGAGGTGCCTCAGGAGAGCCCCCTTTGAACCCGGTTCCCCTGCATCGGCAGGCGGACGCGCAACCACTGCGCCACCAGGGAAGCCCCTGCCTTTTTTCTTTTAATACTTATTCATTCATTTATTTATTTAGGCTCTGCCACTTCTTAGTTGCGGCATGTGGGATCTTCATTGCCGCGTGCGGGATCTTTAGTTGCGGCATGCATGTGGGATCTAGTTCCCTGACCAGAGATTGAACCCGGGCCCCCTGCATTGGAAGTGTGGAGTCTTAACCACTGGACCACCAGGGAAGTCCCCAGCATTATCTGCTTTGGAAGAGGAACCAGAGAAGGCTTTTTTCAAAGAAACACCAACTGTTGAGGAGAAATTTGAAAGAGGGAAGTGGTTATGAGGAGGTGCCTCAGGAGAGCCCCCTTTCCTGCCCAGGCATCTGAGAAATCCCTCCCAGCTCTCCCTGGCACAGTTGCTCAGGCTGCAGGTGGGAGCTGGGAGGAGACAAAGGAACAAGAGGGAAGCTGAGGATTCTGGGAGGGGAAAAGGTAGGGGGAGGAGCCAGTGGCTTTGGAGCCACAGTCCTGAGCTCAAGTCCCAGTACCCCTGTGTAGCCTTGGGCAAACACCCTGGCTCCTTGGCACTGCTGTTTTCTCATGGGGCCTGAAAACATCCACCTCACAATTGCTCTGAGGCTCCTGTGAGATCATCTCTCCAAGGGTGCCAGGCATGGTGCCGGCACCTAGGTGCCTCCCATCCCCTTCCTGCCAGGGGACTCCCTGAGCTTCCACAGCAGGAAGCCCTTTACCACCTATGACACCAACCATGATACAAGTGAGAGCAACTGCGAGGTGACTGTCCGTGGTGCCTGGTGTTTCAGATCCTGCTATCAGTCCAATCTCAACGGGCGCCACTGGATGTCCGAAGCCACTGCCCATAAGTATGGCATTGACTGGGCCTCAGACTGTGGCGTGGGCCATCCTTACCACAGGGTTCACATAATGCTTTGCTAGGGCCCCCTGGCAACAAGCAGAGTTATCTTATCTCTCCCATACAGTTTCTGGACCCTCGGCTACCCCTCCCCCATTGCTAAGCATCTTTGCTCCTCTGTCCACGTTAAAAAAAAGAAAATCACTTTAACCCTTTCCTGGCTTGCAGATCTCTTCCAGTTATTGGGAAAAACTCACAAGGGCAGAGCAGGGACACAGGTTTCAGTTCCATTCAAGGAAGATATTCCTTCCAGTCAGGAAGACGGACGAATAGGCCTCAAAAGGTAGTGAGGCTTCCATCCCAAGAGGTGTGCAAGCCAAGGCCAGAGGAGCATTGAGTGGTGGACTTGGAAGTATTCAGGCATCCACTGACAATACTCTTGGGCCCCCTGGGTCCTACAGGTGGATGGTTTTGTGGTGGGAATTGCACAGCTATCTCACCCTCCCTGTTGCCCCCTCCTTGTCCCTTCTAACTTGTCCCTTTTCCGGGCTCTGTTGTAAGTCAAGTTCTCATTCTTTGCTACTTCTTGCCTGTCCCATTATGGGTTAGTTTGAACTCAGTCAAACCAAGGCAGGTACATTTTTCTTCCATGGGGCAACAAGGCAGTGAAACAGCAGTACTGAGCTGGCATTTACTGAGCAGTTAGTTAATTTGCCAGTGTCACATTCTAGAAAGTGTTAGAGCAATAGTTAAGAGTCTGATCTCTGAGCTTGACAGATAGTCCTGGGTTTGCATCCTGCTCTGTCACGTAGCTGAGTGATCTTGAACAAGTTACTCAACCTCTCTCGGTCCCCAGTTCCTGATTTCAGAGTTCACTGAAGTTTATACCAGGCTGCTGCCTCACTAATTCACACTAAAGGGTTAGGGATTCTTGGGGATTGGAGCTGGGAAGCTGTTGTAGCCCAAGAACTGGCGTTTCTGGCGTTCTCCAGGTAGTAGAGAAACGTTTGCATGGGGATTCTTCTCAAGTTCCATGGTCATGTTCTGGGTGGAGGTCATAGATCAGATGGGCTCCACGGCAGATTGGGTTACGGGAAGAGCAGCCCCCTGGCAAAAGTGCAAAGGACCTGGCTCAGATGCCAAGTCCCATGCTCCTGGCAGGCTGAGGAGCATGCTTCCCCCAGTCTCTAGTCCCTCCCAGCCTACTCAGCAGGGACCCGGAGGACAGGCATTCTTCGAGGCACTCTATGCTATGTTCTACACACACTAATGTCTCTGGAGATCCTTTCTTTCAACAGACCCCGCAGGGGGCAGGGCCTGCAATTCCCACCTCTGCCTTCCTTAGCCCTGGCCTGGGCACACACACACACATATATGTGTGTGTGTGTGTGTTTATATATATATATATATATATATATATATATTTAAATCTTCTTTGCGGGCATGTGGGATCTTTTAGGTGTGGCATGCGAACTCTGAGTTGTGGCATGTGGGATCTCGTTCCCCGACCAGGGATCAAACCTGGGTCCCCTGCATTGGGAGTGCGGGGTCTCAGCCACTGGACCACCAGAGAAGTCCCCTGGGCACACATCTTACGAGTGCCTGCTGTGAGCAGTCCACAGTGGTTGGCGTGCACAGGGGCACAGGCTGTTCCGGAAGCGGCCTGTCTCAGAGGTTCTGGCGGGAGAGGAGGGAGGGAAGAGGCCGAGTCCCAGGCCGCTAGGGAGCGGTGCTGCCCCAGGGCCGAGGGTGGAGCTTTCCCCGTCGTCCAGGAAAGGGCTGGGCCCGGCCTGCATGTGAGGGCAGGAGAGAGCGACTGCCGGCGCTCTCCTGCGGAATCCGGGTGGTGAGCACTGCCTGACCGATTCCCGGGATTCTCCCACGTGACTCTGAGTCGCGGATCACCAGATGCCCAAGATTCCCGGGACCCCAATCCCCGATTTCAGATCCTCAGGACCTTACAAGTCAGAGGCCGGACTTCGCCCTAGACACCAGATCCCCAAACGGACCTCCGGCCGGACTCCGGATCTCCAGATCTTCAGATCCCGTAGGAGATTCCGGATCCTGACCTGATTCCCGATCCCGAGATCCCTGTATCTGTTGTCCCTGGCTCCTGTCCCGCCGAGGGTGCCCAAAGCCCGGCGCCCGACGCCCGAGCGCCCCCGCATGGCGGGGCAGTGCCTGAGGTCCGGAGCCGCGGAGCGCGCCGGCAGCTGCTGGCAGGACCCGCTGGCCGAGGCGCTGAGCCGGGGCCGGCCGCTCGCGGCGTCCCCGGGCCGGGGCTGCGCGCGAAGCCGGCCGCTTAGCGTGGTCTACGTGTTGACCCGGGAGCCACAGCCCTTGGCGGAATCCGAGACTGGAGCCGAGGCGGAGCCGCTGCCTCTGCGCTGCCTGCGTGAGGCCTGCGCGCAGCTCCCCGGACCGCGGCCAAGACCTCAGCTGCGCAGCCTGCCTTTTGGGACCCTGGCGCTGGGAGACACCTCAGCGCTCGATTCCTTCTACAACGCGGGTGAGCGCTCCTGGGGGCGGGGCGGGACGCTGGGGCGGGGCTTAGGGTCTGGGGAGGAGCCGAAGGGCCGTGGCTCGGCGACTCCCGGGAGACCCCGAGGCGTGGGGTGTAGGGGGCTATGCGGGCATAAAGTGAGCTAAAGTCTAGGGGCTCGAGGCGGGGCCGTGATAAAAGTGGAGTTTAGGGGACCTGGAGCACGGCCGGACTCGGGCAGGGATTTAGAGGATCCAAGTCTAGCTCGGGGTTCAGGGTTGGAGCTTAAGCACTCTGGAGTCGGCACCGTGCCTAGGGAGAGGCTGGGAGCGGGGCAGGGTGTGATATCTCAGGAGTGGGATTGGAGAACTCAGCCTCGGTTTGATCTCGCACGGAGCTAATGACGGAGAATCCTGGGAGGTGGAACTTGGACTGGGGAAAGGAGCCGTAACACGTGGGCCTGGAATTCAGGGGTCCTAGCATACTACTTCCGAGAATCCGGCTGGAGAGGCAGAAAGAGAAGTGAAGGGGACCAACTGCCCAACTGCACTGTATTCTAGGCGAGGGAGCTTGGGTTATGAGACCCCAGTAGTTCCGAGAGAATGGGCCGAGCTGGGGGGGCTGGAGGCGGAGCAGGGCCGTCCGGGGGAGGGACCGGAAGGCGGCTATTCCCGCGCGGGTCACCCCGCCCTCTAGCCATCCTGGACGCCCCGCCCCCGATACTTATTTGTTCATCCAAGAGTCCAGGAACCGTACTTGCAGGATGTCCATAAAACCTCAGCCTAAAAATGAAGGCTGACTCGACCTTGAGGACACAAAGACACACAGTCACAGACTCACAAATCGTACATATCTTGATTCACATAAACTGTCGCAGACACTATCACACACAGAGATACAGACACAGCAAGCTGCACACACACACACGCACACACACGCACACACACACACAGAGGCACAGTGCCTGTACACGCACAGGGCATGTGTGTATACACATGTGTATACACACAGCACACTGCTCGTGCCAGCCCCTTTCAAGAGATTGGGTTGAGAACCCAGGGAAGGAGACTTTTATCTTTGCACAACTCCTGCCTCTCAGATGGCCTGGAACAGGCTCCAGACTGGTGCACAGCCTCCCCTTCTCTGTGCCCCGTGTCCGCAGGCTCTGAACAGTGAGATGTGAGTCATAGCCTGGGGAGCTCCACTCCTTTCCTTGCAATACTATAGACATAATTTCTGTATGAGCCAGAGGGACCCTAAAAGGGGGAAACTGAGGCCCAGAGCAAAACTGGACCCTGCTGGAGTCACAATGGGAAGGCAGGCTGAGCCAGGATGGATCCCCAGGCTCCTTCCCCACAAGCTGGGCTTCAGGGCTCAGGGCCCCCACCCGTGTGCCCGCAGATGTGGTGGTGCTGGAGGTGAGCAGCTCCCTGGCGCAGCCCTCCCTGTTCTACCACCTGGGTGTGCGGGAGAGCTTCAGCATGACCAACAACGTGCTCCTCTGCTCCCAGGCCGACCTCCCTGACCTGCAGGCCCTGCGGGTAGGTGGCCAGCGGGCTGGTGGGGGCCGGCACAGAGCTGGGGTGGCCCTACTCAGAACACCAGTATCTGAATGTCTGTCCCCTGCAGGAGGACATTTTCCAGAAGAACTCGGTGAGCAGAAACCACCACTACTCCAATGTGCCCTTTGACCTCCATTATGACCTCTGACCTCCACTATCTTTCCTGGCCTCCTCATTCCTCTCTGACCTCCCTAGTGCCCCCTGACATCCACGTGACCCTTTGTTCCCTATGGTCTCCCTTCATGAAGTGTGCCCCTTCCCTGCTATTTTAGTCCCCACTGGTGCTGACCTCTGACCCCCTCACTGCCCCTCTCTAACCTGATACTGACCTCTGACCTCCACTGATTCCCACCTCCATCCCACCAGGATTGCGTTGGCAGCTACACGCTGATCCCCTATGTGGTGACAGCCACTGGTCGGGTGCTATGTGGAGACGCGGGCCTCTTGAGGGTCCTGGCTGATGGCCTGGTACAGGCTGGGGTGGGCACCGAGGTGCTGCTCACACCCCTGGTGGGCCAGCTTGCCCGCCTGCTGGAGGCCACGCCCACGGACTCCTGGTAATGGGGGCCCTCAGCAGGTGCACCAGGAGGAGGCTGGTGAGGGTACAGGGGGCTGGGGCTGAGGGGCAAGCCCGGCCATTCTCTCTCCCCCCCTCCCCTGCCGTGGACGTTAGCGGTTATTTCCGGGAGACCATTCGGCGGGACATCCGGCAGGCGCGGGAGCGGTTCAGCGGGCAGCAGCTGCGGCAGGAGCTGGCTCGCCTGCAGCGGAGACTGGACAGCGTAGAGCTGCTCAGCCCTGACATCATCATGAACCTGCTGCTCTCCTACCGTGATGTGCAGGTGTGTGGTGCTCAGAGAGGCGGGCAGTGGGGGCAGCGGCATTCAGTGTCGGACAAACCCGAGTCCAGCTCCTGGACTCACTTGCTCACTGGTGGCTTTGAACAAATTATCTGACGTCTCTGAGCCTCGGTTTCCTTGTCTGTAATAGGGGACGATCATGTCTCCCAGGGCAGCTGGGGGGCTGGGGCACACAGTGGGTTCTCCGTGTAAGGTGTGGTGTCTACACTACCTGCTGGGCCTGAAGGAGGTGTGCGGAGGATGGTGGGTGGGAAGAGGGGGCGTCGGGGTGGGAGGGGACCCCAGCTCAAGGTTTACCTCAGGCTCTGTGGGCCGATGGGACCCACCAGAGGCCAGCAGGCCAGGGCGTGCTATTCCCTCCTGCAGGACTACTCAGCCATCATTGAGCTGGTGGAGACACTGCAGGCCTTGCCCACCTGTGACGTGGCCGAGCAGCACAGTGTCTGCTTCCACTACACATTTGCCCTCAACCGGTGCGTAGCAGAGCAAGGCTCAGGTTGTAGCACATGGGGACATGGGTCTCTGCTGTGGAAAGTCATTGCTGTCTGCAATCACTGCTGTTCCGGGAATTTGCTGACCAAGGTCACACTGATGTCAAATGGTCCCTATTGTTCTGTTCTTGCTGCCCAGGGTGGGGTGGGGTGGTGGTGCTGCCCTTGGAGTGGTCACAGCTATCCAAGGTCACTGCTTCTCAGAGTCATTGCAGCTAGAAATCACTTCCATCTGGGATCGCTACCTCTAGAAAGATCAGAGCTGACCAGAGTCACTGGTCTTCTGGGTTCATGATTGTCAGGCCCTTGGAAGGGTCCCTGCTGTTCAGGGTCTGGGGGTTCCTAGACAGAGAGCGGAGGCAGGGCCATCAAGTGGGTCTCCAGCCTTCTTCCCCTTCCCCTAGGAGGAACAGGCCTGGGGACCGGGAGAAGGCACTGGCTGTGCTGCTGCCACTGGTACAGTTTGAGGGCTCAGTGGCACCTGACCTATATTGCATGTGTGGTCGTATCTACAAGGACATGTTCTTCAGCTCTGGCTTCCAGGATGCTGGGCACCGGGAGCAGGCCTATCACTGGTAAGGGGCCCAAACGAGTGGACAGTGGGCTGAGCTAGAGGGATGAGGAATGAGGCTGTGGGCATCAGTCCAGCCCCGCGTCCCCCCACCCTTACCCCAGGTATCGCAAGGCTTTTGATGTAGAGCCCAGCCTCCACTCGGGCATCAATGCAGCTGTGCTCCTCATTGCCTCTGGGCAGCACTTTGAGGACTCCGAGGAGCTCCAGCTCATAGGTGAGCCCCAATCCTGCATCCCTATCCCCCACCCACAGGAGCTCAGAGAGGCCTGGGGAGAGGGTAGGGAGAGAAGACACTGGGCTGCAGCTGAGGCCAACCCCATACCCTTTTGGACCTGTTCTGCCTGAACCCACCCCGGTCCTGGGTCCTCGTGAGCCCTTGAGCCCACAACTGTTCCTAAGCTCACACCTGTGTTCCTTACATACTGAATTCCACGTACACTTGTTCCCAAACCCTCACCTGTGCCTGAGCGCCTACTCCCACCTCAGATCTGGCCACACCTAAGTTTTTAGCCATTTCTATGTTCCTGCCCACATGAATTTTGTGGCCTACACCTGGGCTTTGCCCAAAGTTGTAATCACATTCAATACAACCCATGCCCCTCCCTCCCAGGCATGAAGCTGGGCTGCCTGCTGGCCCGAAAAGGCTGTGTGGAGAAGATGCAGTATTACTGGGATGTTGGCTTCTACCTGGGAGCGCAGATCCTTGCCAATGACCTCACCCAGGTGGCACTGGCTGCAGAGCAGCTGTACAAGCTCAATGCCCCCATATGGTAGGTGGCCCCTTCTGTGGTGGTCCTGGGCTGGCCTGGGCTGTCAGCTTCTGCACCTGTATCCACTGGCATCTAGTCTGAACCTCTTTCAGACCAGTGCCCATGGCACCCAATGGCCACATTCTGGCTGCATCCAAGCCAGTCTACTCTCCCTGGCAGTGCTAGCTGGTGCCTGGGCTGAGTTGAGGACAAGGTTGTGTCTGCAGGTACCTGTTGTCTGTGATGGAAACCTTCCTGCTGTACCAGCACTTCAGACCCACACTAGAGCATCATGGAGAAACCCCACACCATGCCCACTTCTGGCTCCACTTTTTGCTACAGTCCTGCCAGCCACTCAAGATGACTTGTCCCCAAGGGGAGCAGTGCTTGGTGAGGCCCGTGGGGTGTGGGACCTGGGAGAGGGGCAGGCCCCTTTTGACCAACCCCTCTCCCCTGTCATCTGCAGGTGCTGGTCCTGGAGATGAATAAGGTGCTGCTACCGGCCAGGCTGGAGGCTCAGGGTACCAACCCGGTGAGCACAGTGACAGTGAGCCTGCTGGAGCCCAGTAAGCAGGTGATATCGCCGGTGAGTCACCCCCATTCACATCTATGCACCCCTTCTCTCCAGCCTTTCCCCCATCCCCAGACCGACCCCTCTCCCGGTCCCCACACCCCTCTTGGACCTTGGACCTTTTTCTTCTCACAGGACGTTCCCTCCAGCTGGACCTTCCCGGTGGCCTCCATCAGCGGTGTCAGGTGAGAGCGGAGACCTGGGGGAGGGCGGGCGGGGGCGGGGGCGGCGCTGCTGGGCCGCCCGGCTCACTGGGGTTCTTCATCCCTTCCAGCGTGTCGAAGCGAGACGAGCGCTGCTGCTTCCTCTACGCGCTTGCCCCGGCTCAGGACGTCCAGCTGTGCTTCCCCAGCGGAGGGCACTGCCAGTGGTGGGCGCAGCCCTTCGGGGTCGGGGTGCTCTGAGGGCAAGGGTGCCCGGGGTATTGAGGGAAAGGAAGGGACATGTTCCCTGGGTGCTCTCGGCAAAGAGGGAACAGTTTCCGCCCAAGGTGCCCCTCCCATCAGTCTGATCTCCGCCCTCAGGTTCTGCGGGCTGATCCAGGCCTTGGTGAAGAATCCAGACTCCACGGCGGCCGAAGAGGAGGCGGAGCGCGGAGGGGAGGTATTGGAGGTGAGGAAGGGGTTGCTGGGAGCTTGAGGAGGGGGAAGGGCTGAGGGCCCAGCTGAACCCCGCATCTCACCCGCTCCTCCCGCCCAGTTTGATTATGAGTACACGGAGTCGGGAGAGCGGCTGGTGCTGGGCAAGGGCACCTACGGGGTGGTGTTTGCCGGCCGCGATCGGCACACGCGGGTGCGCATAGCCATCAAGGAGATCCCGGAGCGGGACAGCAGGTTTGGGACCTGAGGCCACGCGGGCGGGGCTCAGGGCTCGGGGTGGGGGCCTGGGGGACCACGTGAGCGGGTCAAATGGGGCGGGACCGCGAGTTGAGAGGGTCCTGTGGGCGGGACTGCAGGCGAGGGCGACGCGTATGCCCAAGTGGTCGAGCCGAGTGCGCTGGCTCACGGGAGCGAGAGTACGAGCCCAGTGGGCCCAGGCCTGTGCGCAGAACTGCAGGGACCCGGAGGGCGGGCTGTGATCTGGAGGGCGTGTGGGCTGGGTGATTAAGTGGCGGAAGGTCGGGGGCGGGGGTGCTGGTGGGCGGGGCAGATCCTGGGGACCTGCCTTGCTGGCGCTGGAGTTGGGTAAGCATCTCCGCCCCACGCTGGCCTGTTCTTCACTCCCTACCTGCCCCCAGGTTCTCTCAGCCACTGCATGAAGAGATCGCTCTGCACAAACGCCTGCGCCACAAGAACATCGTGCGCTATCTGGGCTCAGCCAGTCAGGGCGGCTACCTCAAGATCTTCATGGAGGAAGTGCCTGGAGGTTCCTGCCCTGTGTGGGATGGGAATGGAACTGGAGTTGTGGGGCATGGGGCTGGAGCCAAGCAGGGGTGGAGAACCCTCCGGGAAAATGAACCCTAGCGTGTGTGGGTAGTATAGCCCAGAATTAGCTAAGGCAGTGCAGTTGGGTGATGGAGTCTGGGCCATGGCCTGGCCTTTGAGCAGAGAGCTGTGCGCTGGAGTAAGGGGGTGCCAGTTATGACCTTGGACTCATCTTCCCAGGCAGCCTGTCCTCCTTGCTGCGGTCAGTGTGGGGACCCCTGCAGGACAACGAGAGCACCATCAGTTTCTACACCCGCCAGATCCTGCAGGGACTCGGCTACCTGCACGACAACCGCATCGTGCATCGAGATATCAAGGTCAGTGTGTAGCTGGCTCACCCTGGTGGGGGGTGGGGAGGAAGAGATATAGCCCCAGACAGAGGCTGGCAGTTTAGACTAAGTGGGCAGGCCCTTTGCAAAGGGTTGGGGAATTCATCAAGAAGGTTCCCTAGAGAAGGCAAGAAGTTCAGATCTGAAGCTAACTTCCAGAGGGGGATAAGTGGGATGGCAGGGCGAGGAGGGTGACAGAGGCAGGGTCAGGCTGGGAGTCCCAGGAGTCGGGGTCTCGGGATAGGGTCCAGTTCTGGCACCAGGAGCCCAGCCTGATGTCCGCTGAGCACAATGTCCACTCTACTCAGGGGGACAACGTACTGATCAACACCTTCAGCGGGTTGCTCAAGATTTCCGACTTTGGTACCTCCAAGCGACTAGCAGGCATCACACCCTGCACTGAGACCTTCACAGGTAACAGGGGGTGGGGTGGTGAATGGGGTTGCTGACGTGGGGCGGAGAACTCTTGGGACCTTCCAGGGAATGCTGTTTCTCCTGGGCGTGGAGTTAGAGTCCTAATGGGGGATGGAAGCCAGGGCAGGTGATTGAGCCAGGGTTGAGGTGATAGAATCTAGAACTGGAGCTTGGATAGCTGATGACATTGAGTTTAGTCCCTGAAACGGAGCCCAGAAGTGTTGATGCGGGCCAAAGGTCAAAGCGGATGATGCAATCCAGGTTAGATGATGGCACCTACTGCGGATGATGGAGCCCAGGAACGTGACGGAGCCTGAGATGAGCGAGGAGACTCAGGATAGATGTTTGATGACCAGGGGAGGTGATAGGAACTGTTCTGGATACTAAAGTTCAGGGTGAATGCAGGTGGCCAGAGGATGATAGAGCCCCCTGCCACCCCCACAGCGACAAAGCCTAGATGCGCGTTATCACTACTGCTCCTGTCCTAGGGACGCTACAGTATATGGCCCCAGAAATCATTGACCAGGGCCCACGAGGGTATGGGAAGGCGGCGGACATCTGGTCATTGGGCTGCACTGTAATCGAGATGGCCACAGGTCGCCCACCCTTCCACGAGCTGGGGAGCCCGCAGGCTGCCATGTTTCAGGTGAGATCCCTCAGGGCCTGGCCTATGAGGTGGGGTGGGGACAGACTGGGCCCTGAACACCTCTAAACTTGTCCCTTGTGTCCCCTCCCTGCCCTCCTCCCAGGTGGGCATGTACAAGGTGCACCCACCAATGCCCAGTTCTCTGTCAGACGAGGCTCAAGCCTTCCTCCTCCGAACTTTTGAGCCAGACCCCCGCCTCCGAGCCAGTGCTCAAGCACTGCTGGAGGACCCCTTCCTGCAACCTGGGAAGAAGAGCCGCAGCCCCGGCTCCCCCCAACAGGCTCTAAGGTCCTCAGGTACTAAGTGGGTGGAGGGAGTGAGCACGCTGGGGTGAGGGCAGAGGATCTGTGGAGGTGAGAGGGCTCAGGGGGCCCTGGCTGACAGCCTTGTCCCTCCCTCAGACGCCCCTTCCGCCAGCTCCACTCCTTCAGCTGACTTGACCTCCCAGGCCCAGACATTCCCGCGCCCTCAGGCACCCTCTCAGCACCCTCCCATTCCCCCCAAGCGCTGCCTCAGTTATGGGGACACCAGCCGGCTCCGGTAAGAACCCAGGGTCCTGGGGTGGGTTTGCTTCATCTGGTTTTCTCCTGGTACGCTCCCTCCAGAAAAAGCCCTCCTTGGGGACTTGAGCACTTTGACCACTTGCAAGGATGGCATTTGGTGCCCTCCTCCCAAATGCTCTTACTTATATTTATTGTGCCCTCCAATGCTGAGTTCATCTTTTTATCCCTGTGAGGTGAGCATGAAAAAGCCAGGATTCAAACTCTGGGGTGGAGGTGGCTGGACGGTGTTGCGGCCCACCCTCCATCAGCCGTTCTTCACTACACCCAGGGTGCCTGAGGAGACTGGGGCCGAGGAGCCCGCGTCCCCCGAGGAGAGTTCGGGGCTGAGCCTCCTGCACCAAGAGAGCAAGCGCCGGGCCATGTTGGCCACGGTACTGGAGCAGGAGCTACAGACCCTGGCGGAGAGTCTGCGCCTGCAGCAGGAACAGGTGGGCGGCTCGCCCCGGCGCCCCCTGCTGGTCGAGCACCGACAGGACTCCTGCTGAAGGCCTCCCCCGTCCCTCCGCTCCCCAACCCCACCGCGCCCCGCACCCTCCCACCAGCATCTCCCCCGGCTCAGGCGGGAATACTCGCTGATGACCTTCTCTTCCTCCTCAGGGTTCCCATCTGGGGAGGAATCACGTGGAACAGCTACTGCGCTGCCTCAGGGCGCACATCCACACTCCCAACCGCCGGCAGCTGGCCCAGGAGCTGCGGGAGCTGCAAGGGCATCTTCGGGCCCAGGGCCTTGGGCCCGAGATTCTGCAAGGACCGCTCTTCGCCTTCCCGGATGCGGTGAGGGAGCTTTCTCAGTTAGGGCTGCCCAATAAGAGGTAGTGAGCTCCCCATGCTTGGGAATGTACAAGGACTTGATGTTGCAAGATTCCATGTCTTCCCCGATAGAACCATCGGGAAAGGGACATCTGCCCAGTCCTAGCTTCCCAGCCCCTCCTTTGATCCCAAGCCCGCCCACCCCACTTGCCTCCGACAGAAGACTTTCTAGGCCTTTCCAACTCAAGCCCCATCTCTGTTTGAAGCTCAGCAGTCTCAGCCGCACCCTTCCTCCCGCTCCAGGTGAAGCAGATCCTCCGCAGGCGCCAGATCCGCCCACACTGGATGTTCGTGCTGGACTCGCTGCTCAGCCGCGCTGTGCTGGCAGCCCTGGCTGTTCTGGCCCCAGGTGGGTGGGGGATTGGCGCCTGCCTGCCTGCCTGCGGGGCGAGGGTGTGATCCTTGGGGGCGTGGCGAACACAAATAGGGCAGGTAGGGGCGTGGTCAGCGAGGCCCCGGCTTGACTCGGCGCCAAGCTGGGGGATGGCGTAACCAAATGGATATCTCCCAGGCTGACACTGCCTAGCCCGTGGCCAGAGCCCCGCGTCCTCTGCCGATGTCTGGGGTCCTAAATGGGCATTCTCGCCCTGCCTGAGTTCACCCCACTCGGATTGGCAGAGGCGGAGAAGGAGGCAGTCCCACCAAAGTCGGAGGAGTCCAATGAAGAAGAGGAGTCCCAGCGGAAGCAGCAGGAGACCCCAGTCCAGCGGAGCCCACTCCCAGGGGAACCAGAGCAGGGCACCCCACCTTCGATGGTGCAGCTGGGCCTCTTGCGAGCAGAGACCGATAGGTACAGCTTCTGGGACTCACCCATAGCCTCTGCAGGAGCTTCACCCCTACGCCCCCTCCATTCTATTGCCTTCTGCCTTCTAACAGGCTTCGAGATGTCCTGGCTGAGAAGGAACGGGAGTGCCAGACCCTGGTGCAGCTAACCCTACAGCGCGTCAGTGGGGAGGCCAGGACCTGGGCCCTGGCCTCAGAGCCCCCAGGTGAGTGGGAGCAGGCTGGAGAGCTCGAATGGTGGGTGTGAGGCAGCTTCGTGGCAGAGGCGTCCTTGGGTTCACCAACTGACTTCTCCCTGACAGCTGCTCTCACAGTGGACCAGAGCCTGGTGCGGTGGCTACAGGAACTGAATGTGGATTCAGGCACCATCCAGACGGTGAGGGGGCGAGTACTGGCAGTCCCTGACCCCCACCAGCCAAAGACTCCATCTATGCCCATCTTTCAGCTCTTTGCACTTTCTCCCTCTGATGCAGAGAATCTCAATACTGAATGAGCACTTTGTATATGCCTCCCATTGGACAGATGAGAAAACTGAGGCCCAGAAAGGAGTGTGATCTGTCCTAGCATGTTGGTAGTAGAACAGAGCTAGTTCCTGGGTCTCTGGACCCATCTTTCTCTGATTTTACCTCTCTCTCTTTCTGTGTATGTGTCTTTGTCCACAACTAGCTACTGAACCACAGCTTCACCCTCCATGCCTTACTGACCTGTGCCACTAGAGATGACCTCATCTACACACGCATCAGGTATGTCCTGGGCCCTTGACGGATAACCCACACATATGGCCTCATGCTGGCCAGATCCTGACACCACCCCCCTAGTTACAGGCCTGCCTGGGTTCCTCTCTGAAAACTATAGGGCCCCTAGGGCCCCTTGGGGACAGAGGGGGCATCAGGCAGACAGTGGGTACCAGAGAGAGAGCCCAGGGCCTTCTTCTGCCTGAGCCTCATGAGCCTGGTACCCCCCAGGGGAGGGATGATATGCCGCATCTGGAGAGCCATCTTGGCACAGCGAGCAAGATCCACGCCAGTTACCCCCGGCCCGCAGGAGGCTGAATGAGGACATCAGAGACAGGAGGCCAGACCCAAGGATGGATGAATGCAGGAAACACAAGAGGCTTCTGACATACCTGCCCCAGGACCCAGGGGCAACTGGAGGAGGCCAGGTGGGGGTGGGGGGCAGGGTAGGGCCCAAGCCTAGCCCCAGTGCGCGGAACCAACCAGAGAGGTGCCTCAAGCTCACGGAGTGCCGGCAGGCAAAGACTATTCAACAATACTTTTGTACCCTTGGGCCTTGGCGATGTCTGAAGTATGGGGAGGAGTCCTAGGACCAGCTCACTAAAGTCTTTATGTCTGAGTCTAAAGTTCCTTCATCTGGCCCTCTTCACTTCCCTGCTATCACTGCCATCCCACACTCCCACCCCCAAGCCGACATCAGCCCCTTGTTGCCCTCAGAATAGACTTTATTGACTTTAGGCAAGGGCGGGCCCTGAGATGGGGGTCCAGAAAGGGGGGTTTTGTAGGGCTTGTAGGGCAGCTATGTCCTGGGGGCCAGGTTGGTTCTGAGGGGCAGAAGGCCATCCACCCACTCACATGGCCGCTCCAGGAGGGTCTGCCACAGCTGCCTCTCCTCAGGTGTGGAGTCCATCCAGGGCACCTGGAGCCCATAGCTGCTGCCTAGATGTGGGCGGGCAGGGGTGGAAGACGTGGTCACGCTGGACACCCCAGGTCCCAAGGAACACCTGCCTGGTCCCAGATCATGCACTATCACCCCCACGTTCTCCGTGGACACCAAAGCTCAGGAAAGGACAGAGAAGTGCCCAGGGCCACATGTCAAGCCCCTGCCTCCTAGCATCGGGTCCCCTCAGGGCTCTGCCCCACTCACCGGTGCCCAGGCTGAGGCGTGTGCCCCCCAGCTGGCGACTGGCCAGGGGCCCATGGTCCCAGAGAGAGAGCTCAGCACAGGCCTGGCGCAGGTCAGCAGGACCGAAGCCATCATAAACCATGGTGTGATTGAACATGGGGCTGAGGCTGCGACGCACCACCCTTGTCCGTTGGCGGCTGGCCCGGCTGTCATCAGGCAGCACCAAACTGTAGGGAGGTGGGCTGGCGTCAAGTGGCCACCCGCTCACACTCCCCAGAACCAACCAGTCACCAAGTCCTACACATACTGCCTGACAATGTCCACGTCCTCTGGCTCCTGCCTGAGAACTGGCCTCAAACCCTCAGTATCCTGGGACCTTTGCACCAACCTCCTCTCAGAGCTCCTGCCCTTAAAAGTTACAACACCTATTCATAGGACCCCAGAGTAATGTCTCTGAGATGCAGTTCTGCTACTCCTCAGCTCAGTCACCTTCACAGCCCCCCAGAAGTAGTTTCCAAACTTTTTAAAGCCTTGGAGCCCTTTCTGCAAGACAAAAATATTGCTCAGAAGTACAAAACCTAAAAGAAAAGCAATGTCTCTTGTTGAATCAAGGCTGGGAACTCAGAACCTCATTGGCCTACCTCTATTTTACTCTCTGAGGGTGTGGAGGCACCCCTAGAATTCCTCCGGTGCTTACTTTCAAAACCACTGAACTGCAAGTTCAGGACCAAACCCCACAGCCTGGCTGTCCAGGTCTTCCATGGACAGGCCCCTGAGACCTCCCAGGTCTCAGCCTCAGCTCTCCAACAAGTCCTGTGCTCCAGTCACTGAAATGCAGCTGCTCAGAGGAGTCCTCAACTCTCCTGACTCCAGGCCTTTGCTCAAGCTGTCCCCTCCACCTCTGCTCAGCGGTCAAAGCCCAGAGTGGGGAATCAAGGGTGAATGATCAGAAGGGGTTTGTTGAAGGTGGGGAGCTCCACTGCATGAGAAGGGAAGGGAAGCGGGGAAGTACCGATGCCCCTCACCATTGTATGTAGGTATCCAGGGATCCTGGGCGCAGAGGCACGAGGTCCTGAGCTTCCTTCACCCAGAAGTGCAGCTCCCCGCTCGGGGGCAGTCCTGCGCCTGCGAAGAGGCTCGGCTCAGGCCCTGCCCCAAGGACAGACGCTTGTCCCTCACCCTTGCGGGACAGAGATTCCCCGCCTCTCAAGGCCCGTCCAGCTTGGTCTCTCGCCGGCGGCCACTCACCTTCAGAGCCAGCGGGCACGTACTTGAGGGACAGAGAGAGCAGTCCGCGGCTGGGAAGGTCGTCGGGAGAGGGCGGGACCTGCGAGAGGCGGGCTCGTCAGGGGGTGGGGACAAAGTCCTAGGGAAAAGGGGACGGAAGGGAGCGGAGTCTCCAGATACCGACGGGGCGGGGTCTTGGAGGGGGCCGCCGAGAGAACGGCCTGGGGAATCCGAGAGCCCCGCCACCGGCAGTCAGGGACAGACCTCTGAATGGGGCCCTAAGGTTTCGAGGCTGACGGGGACTGGGGGAAAGCCCAGTGCAGTAAAGGCGGGAGATCTGCGCCGCGGGTCTACCCGCGCGGGCCAGCTGCTCACCCGGGGCTGCAGGGGGAGCCAGGTGGGCTCGGAGTCCCAGTCCCACGTGTCCAGGGGCACTTCGACTTCGCCCAGAAAGATGTTGCGACCCAGGCTTTCGCGGTGCCACACGGACAGGCTCAGCACGCGGCCCCGGAGCTCGGCCTGCGGGACGGAGTACTGGGGACAGGAGGTGCACTTTAATGAAGCAGCGTCGATGGCCCCGGCCTCAGTGTTGCGGGAGTGTTGCCTGGGGCTTATCCTACCACGCTCCTTGCTGGAAGGAATCCTGGGGAACCCCGGACGGTATTAATGGGGGTCTGGACTAGCGCCGCGCCCACCTCTAGACTGCCATGTTGGAGAGCGAGTTAATGCGAGGGCCTCCCTGCCGTTCCTCCCCCAGGATGGAGGATTGGAACGACCGGCAATGACGACACCATGGCTGCCCCCGCCACCCGGTCCCCGCAGGAAGGGGCGTTCGGTTCATTAATGGGGGGCCTCCCTGGCGTCACAGCCTCACCCAGAGAGTCTCGTTGAAGACCGGGTTCAGATTCCGTTTCTTCACTGAGGTCTTGCGCTTGCTCTGCTTATCCGGGAGGAGTTTGCTTTTGACGTAGCTGGAGCGGGGCAGGTGAGGACCGGAGGTGTAGGGGGACCCCTTTACTCCTGCAGCCCCTTCCAGCGCCTACTCCCCAGCCACAGCCGGGAACGCAGCTTCGCGTGCCAGGCCTCGTGCAGCGCGTTACAGGAGTTATGTCACTCAGCTCCCGCGTCTACCAAGAACGTTATTCCCATTTTGAAGATGAGGAAACTGAGGCCAAGAAAAGCGGTGGGGTTGGGCAGTGAGAGCGGCTCCCTAGCGCCCCTCCTCGCGGGGTCAGACACTCACGGGTCGGAGCGGCGGTGCCGGGCGGCGGCCAGGCCCTGGCACTGGATCACGTGCACGCGCAGCTCGGCGGCACCAGGCTCGTAGCGCAGCGCGAAGTGCAGGGAGCCGCGCACCTGCACCGCGCCCGCCTCCGCCTCCCCGGACAGGCTCATTTGGCTGCTGCTCAGCTGCGGGCGGAGGGTGGGGAGGTCAGGACGGGCTGCGGGGCTCACGTCGGGGCCGGGGAAGGGGAGCGCGGAGGGTTCAGATGGGGGGGAGGGGGGTAAAGTGAGGTAGCTTGCCTGGAGGCTGGAGTGTCAGGTCCGGGGATCAAGGGAGGGGTCATGCAGGGGCAACGCCTCGGGATACGGGGAGGGGAGGCGCACCCCACTCCCACCCCAGGCCTTCTCCCTCACCCCCTCACCGTGGAGGAGCTGCTGCTGAGCACGCGGTCGAGTGCCCCGGGCCCCGGGGCCTCCTCCCCATTCTCCAGGATCTCGGACGCCTCCTGGGTCTGAGGAGGGGGTAAGTGACGGGGGCGCCCCCTAACCCCCCGCCCCTCCCGCGACCGCTCTCGGTCCCGGACCGTTCGCAGCCTCGGGCAGCTGCACTCCCCGCCCGGAGTCCGCTCCGGGTCTTGAGAGCAGCCTTGGGCCGCTCCCGCCTACCTGGGCAGGCGGGGGCTGCGGCTCCTCCTCTCCCCTCGACGGAGGATCCTGCTCAGAGTCAGCCTCCTCGGCGGCGAAGACCTGAACGCCCCCGGGGCCAGGGGCTGGGAGGGGCACAAACAGCTCAGCGAGCCCCTCCCCTGCCCGCCCTGCCCCTGAGCAAATTTGGAGGGGACTGGTTTACAAACCCCATTCTGACCCCAGTGCTGCCCTGCGGTTCCCGGTGGAGACCACACCTACCCACCCCCTAAGCTGGACGAGGAAGGTGAACACAGGTGGCTGGGGTCACTTAGAGCTGCCTCTGATCCCCGCAACCTCTCTGTGCTCCCAACACACACCTTCCCACTCACCTTCTTGGGCCTGGGGCTCCTTCTCATGATCTGAAGCCTTTGGGGGTACATATGGTGAGGGGAAATCAGGTCCCTGAAAGAAGCGAGGGGTAGAAGTCACAGAGGGGCCCAGTGGTGAAGGGGTCAGAGGTTCCAGCTTCAGATTTTGCACTGCTCTCAGGGCAGAGCTGGCAACCAGCTGCAGGACCAATCTGGCCTGTACTTCACACCCCTTCACACTCCAGGGCCTGCTCTACCTAACTCCCAGGGTCCCATTGGTGGCATCTGAGTCTTGGACCTCACCCAGCTCAGTCCACACTCCACCCCTAGTAATCAATTCAGAGTTTCCCTTAGAGGATGGGCCCACATCCCCATCTGACAGAGGAGGATGACAGAGGCCCAGGCCAGGGTCTCCTGATTCTCAGGCTGGGCTCTTTCCCCAGCACATCCCACCTCCATGCCAGGGACACTGTACATTCATTCATTAGCCCATTCAGTCATTCATTACTCACCTCAGCCTCGCTGAAACTCTCTTGGGGGGCCTCGTCCATGGGGAGCCTGGGAGGACGGAG
The DNA here is from genome assembly GCF_002837175.3 of Physeter macrocephalus. Classification (NCBI taxonomy): domain Eukaryota; kingdom Metazoa; phylum Chordata; class Mammalia; order Artiodactyla; family Physeteridae; genus Physeter; species Physeter macrocephalus. The sequence goes on from NW_021145507.1 coordinate 78,031, forward strand.
AGGTATAGTCAGAGATGGGCCCCAGGTGACTGGGAGGCACCCTCCACTCCCTGCCATGCCTCCTCACCTGGGCTCCAGCGCCTCTTCGGTCTCTTTCCCAGCAGCCTCAGCCTCCCCATCTCTGCCCTGAGCCTGGTCTCCTGCACCCAGGTGAGAAGTTCTGTGAAACTCTCTTCTCAGGATGTCTGGCCCTTGGAGATGCCCACCCACCTCCTGTAGCCCATGGAGGGGTGGTGCCCACCCAAAGTCACACAGTGCCAGGGGCAGCTGGAACTGAACCCAGGGGCCCTCTCTCCTTGTCCAAATACACCCGGTGACCTGGGCTGCCCAAGGCGTGCCCCACTCTGAGGAGCTCCTCTCACCCCTGGAGCCCTTCTTCCTGCGGATGGAGGCGCGAACAAGGTCAGAGCCAAGGTGGGCGTGGTGGTGCCGCTGGAAGCGTGCTTCGTGGAACCAGTCCCCTGTAAGGATCTTCAGCTGCCCAGGGTCTGCCAGCGATGTCCGGAGCTTGCTGGAGGATGGGGGAGGGCGTGGCTGTCACCACTCATGCAATCAACATTATTGCCACCCACTCTGTGCCAGGCCCTGTACCTGGGGCCAGGGATACAACAGCAAATCAGACTTGATCCCTGCTTTGGAGGAGCTCAGGTTGGTGGGGAGACTGAGTCCAGAATAGACAAGTACACTATAGTGAGGTAGAGCCATGATGTATGTAAGAGGGCCAGCTTTGCCTGTGAGAATACTGGAGGGCTTCCCAGAGGAGGTGACATGTGAATTGCTTTTAAATGACAAATTGGAGTTCTCCAGGTAGAGAAGAAAAATAATTATTATTCATTAAATGACTGTGTATAATCCTTCCTAATTCTATGAGGTAGGATTCGTTAGCTCCATTTTACAGATGAGGAGAGTGGTGCTGGGGAGGTCCAAGGTTACAAGCTAGGAGGTGTCTGTCTGTCCCCAAACACTACTTGTAAGTCCCATGCTGCTCTGCCATTGTGCTCTTCCAGGCAGGAGAAACATCATAAAAGCGAAGGGTGTGTTTGGGGACTGTGGAGCACCCGAGTGGCTGTAGTGGACATTTTGTGTATGTGTGTCAGGGGGTGAGGCTTACTGGTGGAAGAGGCTGGCAGGGTCCAACCAGGGAGGCCTTGTGGACCACGCTTCGGAGCTTGCCCCTGACAGGAGATGCTGAGGAACCATGTGAGGTTTCAGGAGAGGATATTAAAGACAGATCTGGAGAGTCCCAGCTGCAGCATGGAGGGTGGGCCAGAAAGGGCGAGCCCAGAGGCAGGGAGGCCAGCAAGGGAGCTGGTGCAGCCATCCTGGGAGAGGTGATGAACTGAGCTGCCCAAGGGTGGAGTGGACCAGTGGGCAAAAACAAGACCTACCCAGATAGCTGACAGGCTGCACATTGGTAGGGGAGAGGGTAGGAGTCACCCAAGCCTCCCAGTGCCTGAGGCCCCTTCCTCTGGGGCTCCCCTACTCTGCCTTACCTGACTCGTCCCTCCTCCAGCTGGCGCAGGTGGGCATCTCGCTTCAGGACCTTGGCAATAGCCTCTTGCTCCTCCTCTGTCAGGAAGCTGAGATCCAAGAGCCCATCAGCCTCAGGCTGTGCCTCATGTGCCATGAGGAGGCCAGGCAGGGACCAGAGCCCCTTTTGAGATGGGTGGCCCCGCTGGGGCATCAGCTGGGGCAGTGCCCAGGCTGGGCACACGTGGCTCCCTGGGGGCAGAGCAAGGGTCAGGTAAAGGCCTGCCCATATACAGGGCACATCCTGGAGCCAATTGCCTTTTCTGCCCAAATATACACCCCCCATGGTGGGCGCGGTACAAGCCCAGGAAGGCTGAGATCAAGGTGGCATGAGATGCACTCGTGGACACATGCACACCGAGACCCATGAACACACTCAGGGACACACTCGAAGACATGTAGAGACGTACACGCGCACACTGATACATGTAGATATAGTTCCCCACAGTGAGATGCACCCCTGGTCACACGTGCACACTGACACCTATATAAAGACAGGCTCACGCATACCCGGTCCCCCATAAAGGGCCCTATGCAGTCATATGCCCAGATCCATGTCCAGACCAAGAGATGTATGTAACATATCCTTAAACCTGCACACAGGCGCATGCACACAGGGGAGACAAGGACCCGCAGATGGGTTCACCTATACAAGAATAAGTCCAGGGACAAAGACCTGTCCTTAGATATATACAAATCACACACACTTTTGCACACACATACTGCATCCCACAAACTAGATTGTGAGCTCCTTGAAGGCAGGGACAGGGCCTCATCCTCAAAGCCAGAACTGTGCACACAGCAGATGCTTAGTAAAAGTTTGACTAGTTAAATGCAGAAATACGTGCACCTGCACACACGTGGGAAATGCACACACACAAACACGCAGCCAGACGCACAGGTGCACACACATATCTGCTCACCACCCTGCCCCGGGAATCTCCCAACTTGCGTCCTTTCCCTCCACCCTTCACCTCCACCCTGCTCTGGCCTTTTGGGCCTTCCTGTCTAAGGCAACCTCCTCCCCAGCTCACAGCCTAACTTCCTCCCCCGGAGGTAACTGCTGCACCCACTCCCATGGAGGCCTCCAGCCCAAGGTTGCCCCTGCTACCAGCCCTGCCCTCTGGCCTGGAGCCCCTCCCTAGACCCCTTTACTCTGGCCACATGGGTTCCCCACGCCCTGACCCAGGACCTGACTGGGGTGGGACCTGGTGGTGGAGGCAGAGTGCTGCAAAGCAGCTCAGGTACCACGGTGACTCCGGAAGGAAAACATTTGCCCAGCCCCGAGGGGCGTGTGGACGTGGCAAGGGGCCTGTGACTGGGCCGTGGGCAGAGCCGCGGCCTGAGCCCACTGGGCGGTCTCTCCTCTCCTCCCGCCCCTTTAGTCCCCTCCCTCCCGGGGCACCAGGCAGGGCTGAGATGGGAAGAGGACACTCAGCAGACAGGTCCTGGCTTGTGCCTGCTGCCAGCCCGCGCTCTGTGCCCTCCCAGCTGAGTCAGCGAGCCCCTCGAGCGAGCCCTCTCCCCCTGCTGCCCCACCCTCACCTGGGGGTGTGGGTGGGTGTCTCTATCGGGTGTCGTGTATGACGCCGTGGAAATGCCTGCGTGACCGATGTTAACAGCATTTCCTGAACATCTACTGTGTGCAGGTCCTGGGTGTTGCATATGCACTGTTTAGGGCTCTTCTGGGGCCTGGTGTGTGAGCCTGTGTGGCTGCCCCTGTGTTAGCCGGTGCCACTGTGAGTCTCTGTTCAGCAGGCGTCTGCAGACTGTGGGATCTGGGAGGTTGTATATTTTGTGGGTGTGAATGTTGTATCACTGCATGTGTGTCTGGGCGTCATGTCACACTGTGGTGCTGCATGGGCGACTCTCGTCTGTGTGATATGTTCTGTGACTTTCTGGGCGACAGCGCAGTGGGGTGTGTGCGCATGTGTGTATGTGTGACTGGGCTGTGTGTTGTGGTGTGTACTCTGGTGCCCTGGGGGCCACCAGGTGTGTGTGTATGAGTATGGAGGTGGAGGGACGTTCCACAGAACTGACCCTGCCCGCCCTTGTCCTGAGGTCTGCCTGGGCTGGGCTGTGGGCATCTGAGCCCAGGGTCCCCAGCAGCACACCCCTCCCTGCAGTCCCCTCTGGTTCCAGAGGCAGAATCCAGTGTCTGGTCTTCCCCACTCTGTTTCAACACTTATGGGACAGACCCATTGGTCAGTTTAAGGGTCTGTCCGTCTGTCTGGCTGTTCCAGCCCCAGACACGCTCCACCTCCCCCACCCCTGGGTCCTAGAGGGTGCTCAGGATACCAGGTGGCAGTGCCCACCCCTCGGGACACTGGCAGGGGCCCTCTGGCCCCGAGGTGTATTACCTGTAGGGGTCCAGTATGGAGGGGACACCTTCGTCGGGTAAGCCCGGCTCCCCTGGCAGCTGAGTTTCAGGGACCAGAAGAAGAGCAGTGAGGGCCTAAGGCTGACTCAACCGGCAGCCCAGCGGAGTGGCTGCCCCACTGAGGAGGAGGAAACACCTTCTCACAGGGCCTGATGCAAAACCGGGCCTGGACTCCCGGCTCCCCAGGGGCGCGGCCTGGGCTTTCAGTAACCCCAGAGCAGGTTTGGTGGGTAGGAGATGCCTGGGGCTTGGCCCCAGCTCCTCTGCAGACTTATTCTGTAACTCCTGTAACCCGAGCTGGCCCCAACCCCTCAGAGCCTTGGTTGCCCCATCTGTAGAATGGGTAGCAGCCCCACCCTGCCCACTAAGGAGCTGATAAGAACTTGCTTTGAAAGCAAAGTTAGAAACATTTCTGAGAACCAGGGTAGTGGAAGGATTGCAGACTGCAGCCAGACAACCCTGAATAGTTCCTGCTGTGCCACTGTGTGACCTTAAGCAGGTCTTTCAACCATTCTGAGCTGCAGTTTCCTCCTGTGCAAACTGCAGGCAGCAGAGGGTGAAGAGCCTCTGAGGGAAATGAAAGTGTTTGGCACAAGCTGGCATGTAGGAGGTACCAGGTGTTCTCTGGCCAACATAGTCCCCTCCATGTCCACATATGCCTCCCAGGAAGTGCTGGCCACAGCAGAGCTGCTCTCTGTCCCCTCTGCCACCCTGGGCCCCATCTGTCTGAGGAGGCCTGGACTCTTCCAGGGCCAAAGTGAGGCTCCCATACCCTCCCTCTGTCCGTGGGGAGCCCCTCTGAGCACCCCCCTTTCTGCTCCCAGATTCTTCCCCACCCTGAGAATAGGTTGGGCCTGGATTACATTTGCTTTGGGACCATGAGCCGAGGCCACAGCAAAGCTTCCGGATCCCCCCAAGTCTGCTTCATTTCAATCTGCCTGTCTTGCCCCACCTGCACCATGGTTTAAAGATCAGAGGGCACCTCACAGACCCCCAAGAGGGGAGGTGGGTAAGGGGTGGACTCTAAGCAAAACTCCACTCCTCCTCCCCAGCATCGGAAGCGGCTCCGGAATGTTACCACCACTCGGAGCACCTGAGGGTCCCTCCTCCACCCCCAGCCCAAGGTCCAGCCTTCCCCGTTTATTTTTGCAAGTCAGTCTTATTTTCTGAGCCTCTTTTCCCTCATCTATTAAATAGGGGTAATAATCCCTCTTCAGATGGCTCTCACTACAGTTCAGTTAGACCCCAACCGGCCCTTAATAAATATGTATATGCATTTGCAGATGCAATAGCCATTGAATATCCACTGTGGGAATGGTTACTGTGATGTTCGCCTCCTCTGTCAAGTCTCCCGGACTGGGAGAGGAGTGGCCTACGGTACCCTCACCCCTTCCCATCATTCTGTCCTGGCTCCTCCCAAGGATGCTTCTCTAACCCTCCCACCTCTCGGCTCTCACCATGGAAGGCATCAAACTTCACTGTCTATTCTTCTGGCTTCTAAACTCCTTTCCTCTTTCTGATCTCCTGTCCTTGCATCTGTGACTCTCCTGGACCCCTCTCCTGCTGTCTTCTCAACCCCAACTCCTCTGTGTCCTCCCCACCCGAAACCTTCTCCTATTTCCAAGTATCCACTTTTGTGAACAGCCCTCATGTCCTGGCCCTCAGGCTTCCTGATGCTTGCTGCCACTCACTGGACTCTCTCTCATCTGTCCCCCACCTCCGCCACCCTCCCACTGCCCAGGTTTCAGTCCCTGCCCAGCCTCTCCTGGAAGCCTCCTCCTCCCTGTCTCCTGGCCTCCACACTCAGCACCCCACCCCGCCCCAGCCCTTTATTGCACAGCTGTCAGAGGGCCCTTTCAGCATTCCACTTTTATCTGTCATTCCTCAGCTTTGGAAGGTGCCAGCAGACAACCAGGGGAACCACCTGACCCTTTAACAAATCTACTCCAAATCTACAGCAGGAGTCTCATCACCTCCCAAGACAGTCCATCATCCTTTGGGCTGCCTGGCCTCTCGACCCAACCCTCAGGACCCTGCCTAGCTCTGACTGGTCCTCATCTCCTGTCTCCTACATCCTTAGAGCCCTACCTGCGGGCTCTGCTTCCTGCCCCTTCAACACCCAGACCCATTTGTGCTCCCAGCTCCTCAGCTGCAGAATGCCTTCCCCACCCGTCACCACCCCTGCAGGGCCTTGATGCTCTGCACTGCGGCTGGTCTCCAGGCAACGGCCCCTGGCTAAGAGGCCCCAGGCCTGGGTTAAAATTCTGGCTCTGCCACATGGCCTGTGGCCTTGGATCAGTGACAATCTCTGTAAGCCTTACTCTCTCCATTTATGAAGCAGGGACAATGGCAGCCGTCTCCTGGGACTGTCGTAAGGAGATTCCTTTCTCTTGCCTCCAGCGCCCACTCTCCCTTCTTGTCGGTCACAGCCCCACCCCACTTTCCCTCGTGTGCTCCAGTGGGGTCACCTTGCAGGGTGGTTCCAAATGGGGGCTCTGGAGCCTGGCTGCTGGGTTTGAACATGGTTCCACTCTTCCTACCGCTGTGACCTCGAGCAGTTCACGTCACCTCTCTGTGCTTTTTTTCATCTTAAAATGGGGATGAGAGCACCTACCTCATGGGACTGTGGTGAGGATAAATGATGTACTTTATCAGCACATAGTGAGCACTTAGTAACTGTTGGTGGGTTTTGTTTTTTTTTTTTTTTTTGTGGTATGCGGGCCTCCCTCTGCTGCGGCCTCTCCCGCTGCGGAGCACAGGCTCTGGACGCGCAGGCCCAGCGGCCATGGCTCACGGGCCCAGCCGCCCCGCGGCACGCGGGATCCTCCCAGACCGGGGCGCGAACCCGGTTCCCCTGCATCGGCAGGCGGACGCGCAACCACTGCGCCACCAGGGAAGCCCCTGTTGGTGGTTTTGATGGCACCTGTTTATGTCCCATCACCACACGGCTGCTTTAAAGTTCTGCTGGGTGAAAACAGGCCTTAAAGCTTTTCTGTCCATTTTGCTGTGGTGTCCTCCATACCAGAATTTAACCCCAACCCTTAGGTGGACCCATAGGCAGAACAGATTTTTGAAAATGGAAGTGCTCTGAGGAGAGGAGGGGCCACCTCTGTCATGCCCTGGAGAAGCCCCAGGCTTGGAAACCACAGCACTGCAGGGTCTGGGATGAGCTGACGGACACTTGATCCAGGGCCCTGAGGGCCGCAGCTAGAGCTGTCCCCAAGGCCATCCTCAGGGTGAACACAAAGGGCTCTCAGGATTCAGAGATCAAATCCTTTGCTAGTTCAACTAAAGTGATACCTGGCATAGGGCAAGGTTAGGAAAGACTTCACCAAGGAAGTGCCTTTTAAGCTGGGCCTTGAGAAGGAAGGGCACGACTTCAACAGGTGGAAAGCAAAGGACCAGAAGTGGGTGGGTGTTGGAGAGCAGGTGCTGCCGTCTTGGTAGAGAGTGTGGGATGCATGGAGAGTGAGAGTGCAGGGTCCCGAGGCCATGGAGAAGTAGAGGCACCACAGAGCAGCGCAGCGACCGGATCACTGGGGGTCAGCGCGAGGAGCTGGGCGACACGATCAATGCATATGGTGGGGGCCAGGGCCAGGGCTCTGGTCTGTCAGCACTGACTCCCAATCCTACTGCCAAGTTCTTCCCAACAGGGAATATGGGAGGGGTTTCAATACTCGCCTGCCTCAAGGAGAAAGCTTTGGGCTGGTGGATGAGGCGTGGAGAACTCGCAGCGCTCCGGCTCAGAGCAGGATACACCCGACGGATGCCGACTTCTGCAAAAGCTCCAGGCACTGGACGAGGACCCAACCATGTCCCTGGCAACCAGACCCCTTGCCGGGGGCAGAGGAACCCAAGTTCACCACGAAGATAGGAGCTGGAGGGAGAGCATGTCTTCAGTGAAACCAGGGACCACCGAAGGGAGAAATCAAGGACAAGCACGGTCTGGAGTTAAAACTCTTTATTGTCCTGCCCAGGGAGCCCCGCACAAAGGAATCCGTGGAGCAGGGGTGAGGGGGCAGCACAGGCCTGTCCCACAACTTGAAGAGAAGGGGGAGCCGTGGGGGGTGGGAGGAGACAGCTCCCTGATGGCGCTGGCTGCTCCGACGGCCCCCCGACATCTCGGACCCAAGGGGTGCCGTCACCAGTGCGAGGCCCGTACCTGGGGCCAAGGACAAGCTTTGTTACATCGCTCTGATCTGCAGGGGTCACTCTGGATATGTCAGTGTCACTCATCTCTCCAGCCTGGTTGGGGGAGCCCAGGCCCCAAACTGCAGGGGGGAGATGGGCCCAAGTGCTTGGAGGCCCTGGGAGAGTGGGAAGAGGGGGCTGCATGGGCTGGTGGCCGCCAGGAGTGGGGCACAAACTAGCCGTAGTGCAGCTTCTGGCAGACATCTGAAGGGGGCCCGTCAGCCTTACTGGACCATTCTAGAGGCCAGTGGAGAAGGCCCCAGGGTGGCTGAGTTTATGCAGACTTCTTAGTGTACCTCCACCCTGGGACCAGAGTCCTGGCAGGAGAATGGGCTTCAAATCCAGCTCTGGTCCCTGTGCTGCCTTGTCTGGTGGGTCCAAATAGCCTTCCCTCCCCCAGCAGGCAGTGGGCTGAGGCAGAGGGAGCCCAGCAGGCAGTGACAGACACAGCTCCAGAGGGAAGCTAAGGCTTTTCCAACAGATGAACAAAGGGTGCCGCAAAGGTGGGAGTCACAAGCCTGGCAAGGAGGGGGCACGGAGCTTCTGGGCGACCAGTGAGACACAAAGTGCAAGCGCCTCCAGCCCATGCGGATCCTCAGCGCTTATTCCGCCCCACTTAGCCCAGACCCCTGGGCCAAACCCGGCGGGCCCATCCCTGCCTTTCGGGGCGAGGAGAAAGAATCTGGAACGAAAGGTGATGGCGGCTGCCTCCTCAGGAGCCTGGTGGGCCCAGGGCCATGGGGCAGCCATCACCGCAGGTTAAACACCAGGCTGACGCTTAGGATGACGCCCAGGAGGAGGACAAAGGGCAGCCAGGTCTTCACGAAGGCGCCGATGCTGATGGAGAGAGGGGGGAGCATGGGAGGGAAGGGCCCAGTGAGTGGGCGTGTGGTCTGGCACACTCTCCTCCCATAAACCCAGACGGGGCCGCTCCCCGCAAGGAAGCTCCTGGAACTACCCCCCTCACCCCCAAACTCAGTCAACTAAGGGCCTGGGCCAGGCCTAGTGCCCGCTATGGAGGAAGACCAGCTACGGTCCTGGGCAGGGGCTGCTCTAGGCTCCTGGTGGAGATGTGACACCTCGCTGGGTGGGTACAGGAGACGCGCCCACCCTCTGGGCCTTCCTGACTCCATCCACAATCATCCCTGTGTCTGGGGAGAGGTCGCCAGCGAGAGGACCCAGAAGTCTTCAGTCTGGGTGGGGAAGCCAGGAGTGCTCTCTGCTCACAGTGCAGTGGGTGGGGAGGGGTCGGCGAGATTTAGCGCGGGGCTATGGCTCAGCCGGGCTTCAACCCCGCCTCTGCCTCAGTCTCTGTGTGACCACAGATAAGGTCTTCCCAGGAGACCTCCCAAAGCCTTTGGACCAAAAAAGACCCTGAAAATCTCCTTTTCAGAAGCTCTTAATGATGAGCACAGCTGGAAGAAAGCCTGGAGAGGCAGCTGGGTTAGCCCAGGTGTGTGCTGGCTCCCCGGTGGGAGGGTCACTCCACCTCTCTGAGCTCCCTTTGTCTGTGATGGGACCAAGGCCTTTGACCTCAAAGTCATGAGGCGGGGGCTTCAAAGGTCCTCCCAGGCCACCACTGGGGCCCACCCGCCCAGAACCCTGCCTCTGACCAGGGATGCTGGGAGGGGACCCTATG
>NW_021145508.1:0-38893 GCF_002837175.3 Physeter macrocephalus
GCGAGAGAAGGAAAAAGATCACATGAAAGAGAACAAGGTCTAGAGATTTCAGAAAGAGATTATACTAGGGTTTTGCTTTATAAGTTTACAATAAGCATACCACACAGATGAAGTAATCTCCAATAAGGTATTATTATCTCCTATGATAGCTACTGTTAGTTGCTTCCCAAAGAGCCATTCTTTCCCTTCTTTCTTGTTAAGAGATCTCAATTTGGTTGCGTGTACCCAGCCCCAAGAATCAAATTGCTGGTGAATGGTCTAAGGACAGCAAATGACCCAAGGAGATTTAAGGGGAAATCTGTTAGGAAGCTTCTAGGATGAGTTTTCCTCTTTAATAAAAAATAGAGTGTGGGGTGAGGACAGTGGAGAGTGATCCAAATTAGGGTTGCTGTAAACATTAAGGAAATAACAAGTAGCTCTGGCTTGGTACCTAGCAATCTAGGTACCAAGTACACAACTAGGTACACAACTAGATACACAACTACTGAGCCCGTGCACCACAACTACTGAAGGCCACATACCCTAGAGCCCACGCACCACAACTACTGAAGCTCACATGCTCTAGGGCCTGTGTGCTGCAACTACTGAAGCCCGTGTGCTTAGAGCCCGTGCTCCACAACAAGAGAAGCCACTGCAGTGAGAAGCCCGCACATCACAACGAAGAGTTGCCCCTGCTCGCCGCAACTAGAGAAAGCCCATGCACAGCAACGAAGACCGAACACAGCCAAAAATAAATTTAAAAAATATATATAAATATATATATATATTTTTTTCTTGGTCGCGCCGTGTGACACGTGGGATCTTAGTTCCCCGACCAGGGATAGAACCCTTGCCTCTTGCATTGGAAGCGTGGAGTCTTAACCACTGGACTGCCAGGGACGTCCCAGGATCCATTTCTTTCTTTTTTTTTTAAATTTATTAATTTATTATTTATTTTTGGCTGCCTTGGGTCTTTGTTTCTTCGCCCCTTGGAGGGAGGTGGGGCTGGGGAGGCTACTTTACAATGTGGTTGCGCAGGCTTCTCATTGCGGTGGCTTCTCTTGTTGTGGAGCATGGGCTCTAGGCGCGTGAGCTTCTGTAGTTGTGGCTCCGGGCTCTAGAGCGCAGGCTCAGTAGTTGTGGCACATGAGCCTAGCTGCTCCGCTGCACGTGGGATCTTCCCGGACCAGGGCTTGAACCCGTGTCCCCTGCACTGGCAGGTGGATTCTTAACCACTGCGCCACCAGGGAAGCCCAGGATCCATTTCTTAATACCTCAGTATCACTCATGGAGGTTGATATAGTCCCTGGGGTATGACAAGTACTCAACAAAAATCTGTTAAATGAAAAAAACAAAGCGTGCTTAAGGTAACACTTGAAAATGAGTAAGATATAACTGGACAGAATAAATAATCCTCCCAATCAGGATGGGGTGGAAAGAGGCAGAATCTGATCTGGCTGACTTGGAGAGGTTCTGAGGAGGGGAATGGCAGGAAAGGAGGCAAGCTGAGGTCAGGTCAGCATGGTATAGGTGTACAACAGGCAGTGTGCCATAAGGCCTTGATGCTTACTATTCCACATTCAGGTAACGTCTCTTTATCTAAATGCTAGTCTGCTCCTAGAGTTCCTGGAAACCTCTGCTACCTTTTATGTTTTTCATTCCCAGATGCCCTTCACACCTGAAAATGCTCTCTAGTCCCAAGATTCGTCTGCTCCTCTGTCTACCTTCCCTCCTTGCTTCCCCAGCTGCCTCCTCCAGTGGCTCTAGAGACATGACATGGCCATCTGGGACAGAGACTTACCTCCTTTCAGTCTCTGGAATGGTGAGGAAGGATACTGCTGTTGCTAGGTTACTTAAGCTGTCAGCACAGACTTTTAACAAGACTCTTATGCTCTAACCATAAGACAACATAGGGGGCTTCCCTGGTGGTAGTTAAGAATCTGCCTGCCAGCTCTATTTACAATAGCAAGGACATGGAAGCAACCTAACTGTCCATCAACAGATGAATGGATAAAGAAGATGTGGCACATATATACAATGGAATATTACTCAGCCATAAAAAGAAATGAAACTGAGTTATTTGTAATGAGGTGGATAGACCTGGAGTCTGTCATACAGAGTGAAGTAAGTCAGAAGGAGAAAAACAAATACCGTATGCTAACACATATATATGGAATCTAAGAAAAAAAAATGTCATGAAGAGATTAGTGGTAGGACAGGAATAAAACACAGACCTACTAGAGCATGGACTTGAGGACATGGGGAGGGGGAAGGGTAAGCTGTGACGAAGTGAGAGAGTGGCAGGGACATATATGCACTACCAAATGTAAATTAGATAGCTAGTGGGAAGCTGCCGCATAGCACAGGGAGATCACCTCTGTGCTTTGTGACCACGAGAGGGGTGGGATAGGGACGGTGGGAGGGAGGGAGATATGCCCATGCGCCACAACTACTGAGCCCGTGTGCCACAACTACTGAAGCCCACGTGCCTAGAGCCCGTGCTCCCCAACAACAGAAGCCACTGCAATGAGAAGCCCGCACTCCACGACGAAGAGTAGCCCCCGCTCACCGCAACTAGAGAAAGCCCGTGCGCAGCAATGAAGACCCAACACAGCCGAAAATAAATAAATTAAATAAATAATAAATAAATAAATAAAATACTTCACTTGCTCTTCACAGCTTCCAGAAGAGGTTCAGATTGGGAACCTCTGGACCAAATTTGGTCCACAGATATGCTCATGTGCTTTTGTTTGTACACATTTAAAACAAACAAACAAATAAACTTGGGCCCACATTTTAAACCTGGGAGATTTTACATAATAATCTGAGTTCTGGCTTCTCTTTAAAAACTGATAGATGGGGCAGAAGTCATCAGCTGGAGCTGAGTCAAGATGTTAGACAGTCCATACTCTCTAGTAACTAGAAGACTTGGCATCTAGTTCAGCACAGTTCCAACCACTCTTTTTTTTTTTTCTCCAGCCATTGGATTTTTTGACCCTGGTGCCACAGAGTTGCTTAGTACAGCCAATCCTTGCTGACCTCTCCAGCTCTAGCTCCCCTCTCTCACACCTGTGAACTTTATACTACAGCAATACCTGTACACTGAACTACTTATATTTTCCCCAAACACACCATATTGTTCTTACCTCTCTGCCTTTTTGTATATGTTCTTTCCTCGGCCTAGAATGCCAGTCCCCTCCTGAACTCCAGGCTAAATTCTATTCAATCTTTAAAACACTGCTCAGATATCACCTCTAGAAAACATTCCAAGGCTCCCTTCCACCTTCACACCTTATTATCTCTGCACCTTATACATTTTTTCATTGTTGCACTTACACACTGTAGTACAATTTATTTGTGTACATGTTAGTCACCAGCACTAGAATGAGCTCCTTAAAAACAGAGAATCTCTATCATTTACAGTGTCTGCCACGTAACAGTCACTCAATACATTTGATAAATGAGTAGCTGAAGAAATGAGATAACGAATGACATATGGGGAACCAGAGCTGACGACGTTAGGGAGGGGTCACGCTCCCAGTAACTCACATAGATTTCCATCTTTCGGTAGAGACCATAGTTAAGGAGCAAATTGTGAGTCATGCGGATTCGGTGAGGCTTCATTGGGTGGCCTTGTCCATAATAGTAATTTCCAACATCCCCTGAAGAAGAAAGAGTGACAGTTTCAGTGACACAGTTAGACATACACTCCCAGGAGAACCCATGAATTTTTACAACAAATTTCTAGGCAAACTCCCTTTCCGGTTCATCCTAGACTCCAAGATTCTCTCCCACCTCAGGGAAGGGTAACTCCAAAAGAAAAAACAAACAAAAAGCAGGGGACCTTGGTGAGATGAGCATTTAAGGATGCTAGCCCAGTTTTTTCCCCTGGAGCCTACAGGCACTAGGATAGTGTGAGGAGGTCATTCCAAAGCTACTGGGGAACAGCAGCGAGTGAGGTGACTCAACTCACTATATCTCCAAGGAATTCATTCCCACAACAGAAAAGTAACCATCACTACTTAGAATTACTGTAAGTCACAGTTCACCTCTTGCACATCATGACACTTTATGGTGTCAACGTACATTCGCATTCATTTTCCTACTGGATTCTCACAAAAACCCTGTAAGATAGGTAGGACAGGGAGTATTATTCCCAGTTTATAGATAAGAAGACTAAACTCACCATCTCTTGATTCATCTATAGCAATAACTTTCTAATTGGTCCCTCTGCCTTCAATTCAAACTATCTGCCACACTGTTACCAGTTATTTTCCTAATATACAGCTTTGATAACATCACTCGCCTACTCAAAAATCCTTAATGGTTCCCCATCCCCTACAGGATAAAGAATAAAGAACAACTTCAGTAGCCTGGCATTAAAGGAGTTTCTTAATCTACTTTTCCAACTGAACATGGCATTCACCTTCACACCAAAGTATCCTTTGTTCAGACTGTTCCTTTGACCTGGAATGTCATTCCTTCTCTGATGATCCTCATACTACAAAGCCCAGCTCACACTCCAACGATAGTCCTGATCAGAATAAATGGTCTTTTCCTCTGCATGCAATTTATATATGGCATGTAATTTTGTTTTGTATCTAAATTATTTACATATCTATTTTATGTCTACAAGACTAGCTCCTTGAAGGCAAGGACAAATATGCCCTGTACATCATAGAGGCTCAATAAAGATTCAAGGAACTGAGGTGAGACTCAGAGAAGTTATGTGCCTGCTCAAGATCACACAGCTAATGATCTGGGAGTCAACCCTTCTAACTCCGAATCCGGAATGCTAAAAACTACATTGGGTTTCCCAGGTACCTACTTCAGTTCGTACTTAATCGAAAGGGCTCTGTGAGTCTACTTGGTAGAAAGTTCCTGGAACAATATTTCAAAATCACATGAATTGCACACCCAAAGTTCTCTCCTTGGAAGTCCATCAGGATGAGGCAGATCTTTCAGCACCAGTGAAAAAAAGGCCCCAACCTCTTAATCATTGATTTGGTAGTGCCAGAAACAGGCTTCATTCCAGGGAGCAATGCACTGTGGGGAATGCCACCAACAGCATCCAAGCCACTCCAATTCTCTTTGGCACAGACATGGCCTGGGATAATGGGAAACTTCTAAACAGTTGGATATTTAGGATCTCATCCTCTTCTCTCTCTTTTTAAATAAACCTTATTTTTTAGAACAATTTTAGATTTACAGAAAAATTGCAAAAAGTACAGAATTCTTAGATACTACACTACTATTTCCCCACTACTAACATTTTACATTAGCAAAATAAAAAGTATTTGTTACAATTAATGAAGCAATATTGATACATTATCATTAACTAAAAGTCCATACTTTATTTAGATTTCCTTAGTTTTTACCTAATGTCCTTTCATCCTCTTCTCTTAATCTTAGTGAGGCCTGTGCTCTCAGCCAGAGCCACAAGCCAGAGTACAGCATGTAGTGGCATTCAAGAGGGACCCTTGTCCCATACACAGACTTTGAGACGCAGTAGCAGAGAAGGCAGGCAGAAAAGTTTGTTCCCAGGGCTCCTGAGACAACCTTATCAGCCATGGCGGGGTGGAGGGGTGGGTAGAACAGGTTCTCAAGGCATTGGCAGAGACATCCAGATGCAGACCCAATTTGTGGGCAGTCAGGAGTCACAAGGTCATTACTATGTGATATAACTGGCTTCCTGCTTACCCATATCTCTGGCCTATCAACCCAGAATCCAGTCAAGGTTTAGACCTGGGGAACTAAGATAACTTATCTAGAAAGCTAAGGGAGTACCTGAGGGTGGGGCCCAAAGATACCATTTTCCTTAACAGTTTTAATCAGGTTGCTGAGAGACTTTAAAAAGAAATAATGCTTTTATATAGAATTGGCCCTCCCCATCCACTAACCCTGGCTAAGGAGGGCCTACTATACTATGCAATTTTATGTAAGGAATTTGAGCATCCTTTTGATATTTGCACTGGGGTCGTGGAACCAATCCAGCTTTTTTAAACTTTTTAAAACTTTTTTAAAAAGAGCTTTTTGCACTGTTCTTATAGTTTCTCAATTTTATAGGGGAGTGACCTGAGTCCCGGAAAGGTAAAATGACTTGCCCAATACTTCAAAGCTTCTGAGTGGCAGAGCCAAATCTGAGCCCCAAACTAGTGATCTCACTGCAAAACTCACAAGTAGTTGCTCAAAAAGTAAGAAATCTCCCTTCTCTAAAGACTGAGGTCTTTCCACTTTTTCTCTTTTTAAACTGAGAGTGTAGAGATCACAAAACTGTGCAAACTGATAAGGCTACAAAGTCACAGACGCCAGCCTCAAATGGGCCCTCACCACTGTCCAGCAATCCAATTTTTTTTTCCTGGCTCCCTCTTTCATAACAGCTATCTCTCTTCAAGATTCCTACTCTACCAACTGCCCTCCCCCACTCTCAGGAAAAGGAATATTCTCTTACCTCATCTTGAAAACTCCCTCCACTTTCTCCCCATCATCTCCCCTTCAAACTTATCTATCTCTGAACTTTTCCTTGCCACTTAACCTCTCGTCCCAGAGGAACTTCCCCTTGCAAGACTAGTGTCCCTACCTGTGCTCTGGTTTCCACCTCACCTGATCTCTTCTCAGGGATCTCCATCATTACTAGCCCCTCTCTCCAATATCTGGCTATTTTCCATAAGAATTTGCATATACTCAACTCTCAGCCACTACATCTCCCCTTTATCAACAACTCTCTCTCTCTGTCCCAACAAGCTTCCTTTAAAAGATCGGCCTAGGGACTTCCCTGGCAGTCCAATGGTTAGGACTTCGTGCTTCCACTGCACGGGGCATGGGTTCGATCCCTGGTCAGGGAACTAAGATCCCACATGCTGCGCAGCGCTGCCAAAACTAATACAAAAAAATAAAAATAAAAAAAGTTCAGGGCTTCCCTGGTGGCACAGTGGTTGAGAATCTGCCTGCTAATGCAGGGGACACAGGTTCGAGCCCTGGTCTGGGAGGATCCCACATGCCGCGGAGCAACTAGGCCCGTGAGCCACAACTACCGAGCCTACACGTCTGGAGCCTGTGCTCCGCAACAAGAGAGGCCGCGACAGTGAGAGGCCCGCGCACCGCGATGAAGAGTGGCCCCTGCTTGCCACAACTAGAGAAAGCCCTCGCACAGAAACGAAGACCCAACACAGCAAAAATAAATAAATTAATTAATAAACTCCTACCCCCAACATCTTCTTAAAAAAACACAAAAGTTCAACCTAATGTCTCCTCTTAACCCATCCATTCATTCTTCAATCTACTGCAATTCAGCTTCAGTTCCAAACCCTGCACAGGAAACAGCTGTTGCCAACACTTGGCCACTCCCTCCCTCTTTTGGCTACTGTAACCCAACACTTTTTGGTTCACTTAATCTCTGGTCATTCCCTTTGTATCTTTATTCATTTAATCAACAAGTATTTCTTGAGAAAATATGTGCCTACTATGAGGTAGGCACTGTTTTGGGGACTGAGCATACAAAGGTAGACAAAACATGATCCCTTTCCCTAAGGAGTTTATTGTCTTTAGGAAGTATGAACAAGTAAATGGGCAATTCCAATACACAGTGACAAATGTTATGGCAAGAGAGTGCAGAGCATGAAGAACACTAGACTTTTTCTCAGTCCACTTCCTTAGAATTCCACCCTGGACCCTCTTCTCTTTTCACCCTATACAACTTCTTACATGGGATGCGAGGGTGACTGCATCCTCTTCTATAAATAAAATTATCACCTGTATGTATGTATTCTGACAATCACCAGAAATCTCTATCTTCTTGTTTGTCTTCTAAACTGCAGACCTGAATGGCCAACTGCCTACTGGACACCTCTACTTGGATAGCCCCCAGACATCTCAACAAATATTTCTTTAAAAAACAAAACCCGGAACTTCCCTGGTGGCGCAGCAGTTAAGAATCCTCCTGCCAATGCAGGGGACACAGGCTCGAGCCCTGGTCCGGGAAGATCCCACGTGCAGCAGAGCAATCAAGCCCATGCGCCACAACTACTGAGCCCGCGCCTAGACCCGGTGCCCCGCAGCAGGAGAAGCCACCGCAGTGAGAAGCCCGTGCACCGAACGAAGAGTAGCCCCCGCTCACCACAACTCAAGAAAGCTGGCGCACAGCAACGAAGACCCAAAGCAGCCAAATAAGTAAGTAAATAAATAAAACAAAACCCAAAGTTATTAACTGACGCTGCCTTCTACAAACACTCAGCATCAAACTGCCCAAACCAGAAACTTGGGATCCTTGTCTTCTTCCTTACTTCTCCATTCATGAGTTTAATTTCTGTCCCAGAGTGATAGTTCCAAGGTATAAATCTGATGATGTCACTAACCAGCATACAACTTCAATGATTCACAAGTGCCCTCAGAATAAAGTCCAACTTCCTTAGGGTGGTATGCCCAGCCCTTTATGATCTGGTCCCCATTTACTTCTCCAGCCTCATCACTTGCAACCTTTCTCTCACCCCTGCTCTCTACCTTCTAACACTGTGCCCTCAAATCTATGCCTCCGCCGTTCTGTACATAGACCTGCCGTTTTTCAAACGTGCTGTCCTCTCTCTTACCTCTCAACTTGCTGTTATCTTTGCCCTTCCTGGGCCTGGCTAATAACTCCTGTTTTTCAGGTCCTAACTGAGACGGCACCTCCTTGCCTGACTCCTCAGGCTGGGCGGGTGCTTCTTCTCTGTGCCCCCAGAACACTCAGAGCTGTCCTTCCTCCCAGCCTGATAGTGGAGAGCAATTCTTTGTCATTGTCTACCTGCTCCTCCAGACTGAGAGAAAGGTGGCAAGTGCTTTGGTCTTCTCATGGCCCCAGCCCCTAAATGCTACCTAGAACAGAGGAAGCTGCTGCGCCACAGATCTCTGTTCACGAAAAAGTTTGTTGTAACAAGTTGCATCCTTCTCCTTCCAACCTCAGGGGTCCCATTTCCCAGCAGCAACTGCTGGGAGATGGCGAGGGATGCTGGTGACCTCTAGGTGGTGAGCTCTGATGGCCTCTCACCGGAAGAGATGAGGAAGGAAAGGGGCATTGAGAGACCTTCAGATTCTCAGCAGTAACATGTAACCCTGCAACCTCCTCCACCAGATTCTGCCTCCCCCTCGCACTCAGCCTCCCCTCTAGGAGGCCGCCGCAAACTCCACATCAGACTTCAGTAGTCCCCTCCAAAGTGACCTCAGGCTTCCCCAGGCGACCCTCTCAGCCTCGGACTCCTCCCTCAGCATCCCCTCTCAGCCTCGACCTCCTTCCCCTCAGCCTCCTCCCTCAGGCTCCACCTCCTTTCCTCTTAGCCTCCTCCCTCAGCCCCGACCACCTTTTTTCAGCCTCCGCCCTCAGCCTCGACCTCCTTCTCTCAGCCTCCTTTCTCTCAGCCTCCTCCCTCAGTCTTTCCCCAACGCCTCAACCTCCCCCCTCAGATCTCCTCGGCTCCCTCTCCCAGATCCCGCCTAGCCCGGCCCCGCCCCCGCCCCCGGCGAGAGGACTGTACTGTGCTCACCGTCGTAGTAGTAACAGACTTTCCTCCTGGTGCCCTGAGTCTGCGCCATCTTGCTCGCCTCCCGTCCCTCCCGTCAGTCTGTCCGTCCACCCTCCCGCCCGTCGGCGGCTCCGTTCAGCGTCCGACCCAGCACAGAAGGGGCGGGCCTCTAGCGCGTTCCGCCCGTCCCCGCCCGGGCTCACCTATAGCCGCGCAGCCCGGGCACCGCTCCAGCCAATCAGAGGCGCCGGGACGGCCCGGAACTCGGCGGGGGGCAAGGGCAGCCCAGCGAGGCCTCTGAGGGCCCCCTGGGCCTGTACCAAGGTCCGCGACAGGGGGTGGGACTGCCCCAGGACCGTACCATTCGTCCCGGGGGAAGAAAGCCGGACTGCAAACTTCGCTGTCCCATTCGACTTTGGGAGAGTGCTTGGAGATCAGAGACCAACTTTGTCACTTGACAGAGGCCTACGGTGGAAAGTGACTTGCGCAAGGTCACTCAGCTGAGTTTGGAGCAGGAGAAATAAATTGACAAAGGACAGGAAACTGCTGTAGGCCAAACGCTGTGCAATAGCTTTGCCGACATTATCTCAGTCATCTCCGACGGCTTTGGAGGGGGGGTTTTGTATCACCATTTAACAGACAAAGATAACGAAGTTCGGAATTTTGTCACTTCCTCAGAGTCACACAGTAATTACATTCAATTTTCAGTCGTAATTTTTTGAATGCCTACTATGCACCAGAGGCACATTAAAAAAGTGGCAGAACCCAGCCTTTCTTACTCCAAAGCCTACGTCCCTGATGCAGTCACCTAGGAGAACTGAGTGCCTTTAGATGGGAGGAAAGTGATTGTCCCCTTATACTGGGCGCAGAGTTTCTCAGGATACTGAAGCTATTGATATTTTGGGTAATTCTTTGTTGTAGGGGACCGTCCTGTGCACTGTAGGATTTTTAACAGCATCCTTGGCCTCTACTTATTAGATGCCAGTAGTACCCTGCCCCCACCCCCAGCTGTGACAACAGAAATTGTCCTCAGACGTGGCAAAATATCTCCAGAGCAAGGGGGAGGGGATTGGAGGGAGTGTAAAAGTGCCCCCCACCCTACCCTTGAGAACCACTGCACGAGATCAGTCATCAACTCATCATTATTGAAAGCTACAGACTGAAAAGCACTGTGATGGGCTATTAAAATAACAACTACAACAATATTAATATTTAGTGAGTGCTTACTATGTGTGAAGTAAGTTACTCATGATCCTATAGTCAATAGATATATTTTTTATGCCTCTTTACAGCTTAAAGACTGCTTGGGCACTTGTGTTCCTCACCTGGGAACTGCATTTGGGCCACTAATTACAAACGTAACAGATCTAAGACTGGGCACTTCTATTATAGAAGCAGCAAAAGATCAGGGAATAAACCCTATTCCCAGTTCTGTATTGCTGCTTCCTAGCCAGGAACCTTTCTGGGCCCCCATTTCCCTCTTAGTAAAATGGAGAGTGTAAGAAAACAGAGTTCACCAACTCTGTGGCTGCAGCAGTGTCCAAAGGAGAAGGAGGATGGGGATCAGGTGAGGTAATGGGTGTGGCAGCATTTTAAAAAATGCAGAACAGGAATCACAAACTCAGACGCCTGCAGAGGTCACGCAGGTGATGTAAATGAGTGGATTATATTTATATTGGTTTGATTCAGGTACTTTGCTTGTTTTTAATATTGGATTCTTTTTCACTTTCTAAAGAAATATGTCCTCCCCATCTTTCTTCAAACACACTGCCATCTTCAGGGATCTTTAATTTTCCCACTTTTTAATGGAAATACGGGTGCAAAAATTTTTCATTTTCCTCTTTTTATAAAAACAACAGCACGAACATGATGATCAATAACCACTAACACTCAGGTTCATTGTCTGGGAGCAATAGGGTGTGAAGGGGACTCTGGCAATGGGAGAGCTCATACCCCACCTGAAGGCATTGGCCACTTACTCAGCTCCATGAGGACAGGTAAGCCCAAAAGAGCCAAATCTTCCTATTTGTTTCAAGAAAAGGCAGAAATCTGGAGTTTTATGCAAAACCACCCCAGTTTTATAAACTGACTGCTAACTCAGTCTACTTTCAAGACAGCAGTAAGAGCCATCCTTTTAAAATGTAAGTCAGATCGTGTCATAGCTCGGCACCCTGCAAAGGCTCCTCAAAATGGCTCCGGCAAAGGCCACAAAGGCCCCAGGCCCCATAGGACCTATCCCCCTCCCTCAGGCTACCTTTACCTCTCAGATCTTGCCAGGCAAGCTTCTGCCTCAGGCTGTTCCCTCTGCCTGACTGCTCATCCTGCATACCACGTGGCTCACTCCCTCACCTTCAAATCTTTGCTCAAAATTCACCTTCTCAATGAGACCTTCCCAGACCACCGTCTTTAAAACTACAAACCTCCCCCAAACGTGACATTCCTAATTCCCCTTACCTTGCTCTTTTTTTCCCCTTAGCACTATCACCTTGTAGCATACCATACCATTTACTTCTTTGTGATGCTTATTGTCTGTCTTCCTTTACAGGGTGTAAGCTCCAGAGATTTTATCTACTGCATAGCCTGTGAGCCCAGAATCATGCCTAGCACACAGTAGATGTTCAATAAATATTTAAGTGAGTGAATAAACTCAATGTTTAAAAACACCTTGAAAAAAAATAAATAAATAAAAAATAAAAACACCTTGAAGGTGAATCAGAACATATCTAAGGTCAAATATAGTCCTTGAATCAGTAGCTCTCAAAAATGCTGTTGCATTTATATAATGGGACGGGGGAGTGTCTTGGGACACATCTACTCTCTAGGAGGTTCTGGGTAGGGGTTGCCCATAATCCTTTGGGGTGGGGGTTTGAAGGGGTTCAGAGAACCCATACAGCAAAGTATAGGGACCTCCTCTTGGCCCCCAACATCAGCAGGGCTGGAAAAAGTTCAGATATCCCTCCATCCCATCTTTCACCCCAGTTCAGGGTGGCCCAGTTTCCATCTTCTGAACGCTCACTCCCCACTCCCAAGGAAAAGGAGATTGGAGTGGGGAGCAGAAAGATGTGCAATCTTCACCAACAGACATTTATTGAGCTCCTTATGGGTGCCAGGCACCAAAGAGGAGCGCACAGAGGTATTAGATAAGGTCCCGGCCCTCAAGGAGCTTCTTGATGACCAGGGGAAAGGAAAAGGGGGTGGGGAGAAGCTGGTGTCAATCACAGGCCTCTCTCCTCTCTTTGGTGGTCTCAGAGGTGGGCGGGCCCAGAAAGGGACAACTTGGACGAGTGTCCAAGACATATATGCACAGGCCACACATGTACAAGACACATGTGCAGAGCCCACCCAACTACAGAACCCGTGTACAGGACACGAGAAGTGTATGTGTCGCACGTGGGCGGGATTCACGTGCAGAGTCCATATGTGCATAGGCCACATGGGTGTAACACAGGAACTGCATCTCCCCGAGCCGGGTTGGCTAGGTAGGGGGAGGGCTCCAAGCCCCAGCCAGCTAGGTTCCTCAAGGCTGAGGCTGGTACTGGCCCTCTGTGGCTGTGAAGAAGTCCTCCAGCACGCTGCGCAGGTAGTCAAAGGTGGGCCGGTCCTCCGGGAGCTCCTTCCAGCACAGCATCATAAGGTGGTACAACTCATCTGGACAGTTGTCAGGTCGTACCATGCGGTAGCCTTGCTCCAGGTTCTGAATCACCTCAGGATTGGTCATCCCTAGAGGTTGATGGGAGAACTGACACCAAGGCTCCAGGCTTTGGAAGCCCACAAGCAGGGGTGATGGTCAAGATATTTGACAAGTGGTATGGTGTGAGCACCAATCCAAAGGGATCTTGGTCTTCATCAATGGTAAAGCTATACTCGCGGTACCTGCTAAATGTCAGTCGTGCCACTTGTAGTGTCTGCTATGGCTTAAACGCTCAATAACGCACACATGTGGCTGTGAGACTTTGGGTGAGCCACGGCACCTTTCTGAGCCTCAGTTTCCTCATCTGGAAAATGGGATAACAGTAGCTCCTCCCTCATAGAGGTGTTATCAGGATTGAAAGAGAAAGTGTATATATAGCATTGAGGATGCTGCCTGGAAGAGGAGATGCAGCATAAAGAGTACCTGTAATGATGATTATTTGGTAGGGAAGGATGGAGTGGTCAGGGCCCAGGGCAGGATGGGGGCCCACAGCCAGGACAATGGGGAGGCTTCTCCAGCTTTTAGAACAGGCACATGAGATGCTGCATCAGGAATCCAGATGGACCCTGGACCCCAGCAAGGCAGACCCTGCATGGGGCAGAGAAGATTCACTAGGCCCCTCCATGATCCAGATGAAATTATCTTTGGGCCACTTCCCTCCCTCAGTGCTGATCCTTGCCCCCATAGTAGGCTCTTTGCATGTAGACCCCAAGAGGAGCTGCTCTGGAGAACTGCATGGTCACAGCAGAAATATAGCTCCCTGTTTCTAAATTACCTGTATGGCCTCTGGTTTCTCCTTCATTCTCCTGACAAGAGACTGTGACAGGCAGTCCCCAGAGCCTAACCCCTAGAGGGTCCTAGCAAAACAGAAGTTTTACTCCCACAAAGCTTCAGACTGGATCCTAGTCAATAGAGATTTCTCTTCCCCAGGCCTTTCCCCTGGGGGGCCTCTGGCTATGTGTCACTCAGATTTCAAAATCAGGACACTGAAGGACATAGTCCAGGGAACAAGTGTACAAACCTATTGGCTACACCCAGCCTAGATACAGCCCACAGACCTACTTTGGCTTGGCCCCTTATAGTGTTTTTTTTGTTATTGTGTGTGTGTGTGTGTGTGTGTGTGTGTGTGTGTGTGTGTGTGTGTGTGTCCATGCACACACAGCGGGGCAGTCGGGGGCTGGAGCAGGTGAATACAGCCCACAGACCTACTTTGGCTTGGCCCCTTATAGTGTTTTTTTTGTTATTGTGTGTGTGTGTGTGTGTGTGTGTGTGTGTGTATTATTATTATTATTATTATTATTTTTGGCATGCGGGATCTTAGTTCCCTGACCAGGGATCGAACCCGTGCCCCCTGCATTGGGAGCATGGAATCTTAACTGCTGGACCACCAGGGATGTCCCCCCTTTTGGCATTTTTAAACAATCTGAATCATCACCAATATTTGGAAATGGGAAAATTTTCCTAAAACTCCAAGTTTTGGCTTCTCTTGAAAAAACAAAGATCTGTTTTTTGGGCCCCCATGTCTTAATAACAACCATCTGCTAGAGCAGATGCAAGTTCACCCAGGTCCCCATTACTCCCCATAGTTTCCCTGACCCTGAAGCCATGTGTCAGTTGCCGTTTATCATCATGCTTTCACTGCCTTTATTCTTCTAATAGAAAAATTCTCTAAGGGAGCAGTGTGAGCTCTTGGCAGGACAATGAGTGTGTTTCTAGCCCCGGCGCTGCCGCTGGACTCTGTGACGGGGCAAGTCCAGGGCAGGGAAGGCCTGCATACCCTCACCTGATTCTAAGGTGTCTTTACCTTCCCAGGAGCAAAGTTCTGTGTACACTGATGGGGATGTGGGAAGCTTCTGCAAGTCTGGCCACTGTGCTCTATGACCTCCTTACCCTGTCTTTGTATTCTATTTCCTTTCCCCAGAGTTTCCTAGCAAGTTCCTTTCAAAAAAAGCTTCATTCCCATCTTGGCTGAATTCAGGGGTAAAGGACTGTCCACGAGATAGAGGGAGGAATGGGAGAGGGTGGGAATTAGCTGTTTACATGTCTCTCTCACTCTACATGGAAGGCTTCAGAGGGATGGGAAGTCAGTGTTTAGTGAACACCTACTATGAGTCAAGCTCTTTCACAAATAATCTTGTTTCTCATATCATGAAACTGAGGCTCAGAGAGGTAAAGTCACCCGCCCAAGTCACTTGCCCATAGTGATTAATAATAAAACCTAACACTCTTGAGTGCTTCGTATGGGTCAGGTACTGTTCTAGCCTCACGTTTTACAACTGGAGAAAAAAGGAATGATCTGATCAAAGCCAAACGGAAAGCATCAGTGGCAGACCTGGTAATAAGAAGCAGGCCTCTTGCCTCCCAGGCCAGATCCTCTTCTACATATTAGGCTGCCAGTGTTAGAACTAAAGAAAAGAGCTGGGATTGTTGAGGGAAGAGAGATCCAGAGACAGAGATGGAAGCCAGGCCTGGGAGATGTGCACCTAATTGGGGATGTAGGAGTGCCACCCCTGAGATGATGGAGGAGAAGCAGCTAGAGAGTTTCAGATTCTTAGCCTGGGAAGAAGTAAGTGGAAAGACATGAATTTGCTGCCCGTCCCCATCTCCCTTTCAGCTCCTACCCTTGACCCTGACCTGGGTAAGGGATGCGGCCGTGAGTGACAATCTCCGTCAGCAGGATCCCGAAAGACCACACGTCCGACTTGATGGTGAATGTCCCATAGTTAATGGCTTCTGGTGCTGTCCACTTAATGGGGAACTTGGCCCCTGGAGGGAGGAAGTGAGGTCACCTGGGTCTGCTTGGCCAGACCCTACAGGCCCCAGACTTCCCTCATATCCCATACCTACCCTCCCTGGCTGTGTACTCATTGTCCTCAATGAGGCGTGCTAGGCCAAAGTCTGCGATCTTGCAGCTCAGGGTATCAGACACCAGGATGTTGGCGGCCCTCAAGTCACGGTGGATATAATTCTGCTCTTCAATGAATGCCATGCCCTCTGCAATCTGCAGACCAGGTTCAGGTCAGCAGTCCTGGGCCCGACATCCTTATCCCACTGCCCTGTGCCCATGCCCAGCCCCTCCCCAGTCTCCTTACTTGGGCTGCCATGTCCAAGAGTTTGTTGATGGTCAGCTTGATGCCTACGGAGGTCTTGAGAAAATCCACCAGGCTCCCTGTGGGCAGAAGCAGGAGTTGCTGACCCAAGGTGCCCCAGGGGAAAGCCCCCAGACCCTTCTCCCCTAACTGGGAGTCTAGAAGCAGTGTCTGATGTGTGGAAAGGAAGAGTAAAAGCTGAAAAAGAAGGAGTGTGTGTTCAGAGTGAGGATGCCCAGGATGTGTGATGCCCTTTTCCCGGGGACTAGGGGGCTACTTGCAGGGGTCTGCAAGCTTCTTGTCACCAGTGGGGTGGAGCCCAAACTCTTCAGCCAGTCATCCAAAGCCCTGCATGGTCCACATCTGTAGTTTCTTCTCTTCCCTCCACTCCTGCCTCTTTTACTCCACCCACCCTAGACAATTGCGAGATTTTCCACATAGACCCCCGGGTTCTCACCCCAAGGTCTCTTTGTCCCATGTCTCATGCTAAAAATTCTTTTTGTTCATGGCCCAGCTAGACTATTCCTCTAGAAAGCCTCTCTAGATCCTACCAAGCATAATAAATTACATCATCATCTACCTTCCCCATGGTATACTGGAACTTTCCTACGGCACAAACTCTGGTTTTCCTAGTGTGCATAACTGATAGCAGCAATCAATCAATGTTCCCAGCCCACAGTAAGCAGCAATAAATGTATGCTGAATGCAGTAAATGGAATATGGAAAGAGGTGTCCTGGAGGACTGAGAGACCACCTTTCTGGTAGCAGAGGGTAACTAGGAGAAGACCAGGGATGGGAGTGGCTGGAACAGAGCTAGTGACCGCTGGTCCTTCTCAAGAGACTAAAACCCTATGTGAAGATGACAACAACTTGAGTGTCTCCACTATGAGTGCTGAATTAGTCACTGAAGGCAAAGACCTCGCCCAGAGGCAGCAAATATGTGGACATAAACTGCCATTCCTTCATTGTATCCATGGCAGATGTTGCTAATCAATCCCAGTACTCACTTCCAATGAACCTCAGAATCCTTCTCAACACAGAACTACAAGCAGCTACCAATTGAAGGCGGTCCGCTATTTGCCATTTCCAGAATCCATTAGCCAATTAACAGCTTTTTTCCCTTCCTGAAAGAGGGACAGATTTTATACTCCCAAAGAATCAGAGCCAGATGACAACAAACTTACTAATCTGTTACTATATGGCAGGCCCTGTTCCAACTGCTCTATATGCATTAACTTTCATCCTCACAAAAACCCTATAAGTGGACTTCCCTGTGGTTAAGAATCTGCCTGCCAATGCAGGGGACACGGGTTCGAGCCCTGGTCTGGGAAGATCCCACATGCCGCAGAGCAACTTAGCCCGTGTGCCACAGCTACTGAATCCCGTGCGCCTAGAGCCCGTGCTCTGCAACAAGAGAAGCCACTGCAATGAGAAGCCCACATGCCACAACGAAGAGCAGCCCCTGCTCGCCGCAACTAGAGAAAGCCTGCGAGCAGCAACAACAACCCAACACAGCCAAAGAAAAAAAAAAGACCCTGTAAGAAAGTTGCTATTGCATTATTATCACCATTTTACAGATGAGGAAACCATGGCACAGGGAAATGAAGTGACCAAGCCCAAGGCCACACAGTCCTGAAGCCAGGATTCTAACCCAGGCAGTCAGACTCTAGAGCCCTTAATGACTACTCTTATTTCTGGATAAGGCTGTTTAGATTTCTGCTGTTATTCTTGGGGGAACTGAGCATCAGAGGTGGCACAGGGACTTGGCCCAAAGCTGGGCCTAGAAATTCCTATTTACCTTCCTGGGGCTCTCAATCTGTCCGACAGTGGACCGAGGGAGGGGGAGGGGCTCACCCAGAACTGAAAAAGAGGACTTTGGAGCACTCCCAAGGCTCAGGGGCAGAAGGGAGAGAGATGGGGCTAGGGACCTACTCATCTCCTGAGATCAAGCATCCTTAGATCAAGGTGGGGTTTGAAGAAGGCAAACAGGACTGACTGCAGGTCAGAGAAGAAGGGGGGGGTGGGGGGGGTGAATGCTCTTCCAGAACCTGCCACCACAAGCTGGGCTCCCAGACGGGGCTCGAACAACACACCCTCTTCTCCACACGGCCTATAGTCGCCCCTGGAAGTGAGTCTTTGGGGGCTCAGGAAAATTCCTCTAAAAAACCTCAGGGCTGAGCCAGGCCTATCTCCTCCGCCCTCCAGCAGGGGCAGAGGAGACGGCAGTGCCCCCCAGCGGCCGCGCACGGCGGCGGCGCCCACCATTCTCCATGTATTCCGTGATGATATAGATGGGCTCCTGGGTGACCACCGCGTAGAGCCGGACCAGCCGCTGGTGTTGCAGCTGCTTCATGAGGTTGGCCTCGGCCAGGAAGGCATCGGGGGACATGCTGCCCTGCTTCAGGCTCTTCACTGCCACCTTCGTGTGCCCGTTGTAGTACCCTGGGGCAGGGAGGGGTTGGGGGAATCACTCGGAGCCCATGCCCCCAGAGCCAGGCAGCTGCCCAGAAACAGGGCACTGTCGTGGGACTCTCACGACCTTAGACACCTCCCCTCCCCGCAGTCCTGGAGGGCCTCACTCACCCATCCACACCTCTCCGAACTGGCCAGCCCCCAGCCGCTCCACCAGCTTCAGCGTCTCCCTGGGAACCTCCCACTCATCCTCCCACCACGGCTTCTGGGGCTTCTGGGTCTGGCAGGGGCGGCTCAACCTCGTGCACAGCCCGTCCGAAGAATCTGTGAGGACAAGGGAGGAGGTTAAGGCTGTCAATAAGGCGGGACTGGGGGTGGGGGCCCAGTGGGGGCCCACCCAGTCCCCACCTGGGGAAATGGACTGGCAGGGGAGGTGTGTGGAGCTGTCACCTGATCCCTGGGGCTCCAAGGTACCGCATCTCACCCACTGCGGGGGAATGAAGGAGCATACTGAGAGATGGGTGGAGGGTACCCCGAGAGAAACTGGGGGAGGCAGGCTGTTAGGGCACAGGTGCTAACCCTAACCCTGCCGTGCTCACTCATATAATGGCGGACCAGCTCATGCAAGCCAGGAAAAGTGATGCGGGGGGAGATGTAGAAGCCTCCTTTGTCAAGGTTACGGATCTTGTAATGTTTCACCACTTCTCCCTGGGTCTGGTCGAAGTCCCGGACGGACAGTGAAAAAGATCCTGAAAAAAAGAAAGGATGAAGGAACGCAAAAGAGGGGGGCGGTAGCCTCCAGCGAATCGCACCTCCGCCGACGCGCCACCCCCCCGCCCCCATCCCACACCAAACCCGCGGGCTCCTCGCGCCCGGACCTCTGCTCGCTGCCCCAGCCCGCGGCCCCGCCCCCCGTCCCCCGGCCAGCCCAGCGGCTCACCCGTGGTGCTTTCACTCTCTCGGATCAGGAAGGAGCCGTGCGTGTTCCCGGGCGCCAAGAGCTGCCTCTCCGCGTCCTTGCGGCTCAGGGTCTTGAAGAACCAGCTTAGCAAGGCAGAAGCGAGGGCTTCTTTCGTCTGTTGGTCCGTTCTTACTCCATCACCCTCCAGCATTCACACCACCCCTAGCATCTCTCCTTTGCTCCGAGGTCCCTGGATCTACGCCCAGCCATCCCCCACGACGAGTCCCCACTCACGGTTCGGGCTCCAGGCTGTTCGCTCTGGCCACAAAGTTGAAGGGGATGTAACCTTCCTGGCCCGTGGTCACGGACTGCGCCTTCCACCACTCGCCATTCCTGCGCGACAGCGGCGGTTAGCACGGTCTGCTCAGCCTTGGACTTGGCTGGAACCCCCTCCTCAGAGCCCCCAGTTAGGCCATGCCACCCCACCCTTCAGCTCAACATTCCGGAGCCTCCCATTTTGTCTTAAGGGCACCCACTGCAAGCCAGATCAGGGGCCGCAGGGGGCCCGCAGTACCTGAGATCCCCGCTCCCTCATGCTCTACCGCAGGGCAAGGATGGATGGGGTGAAGGGGACACTCACTGCTCCAGGATACGTAGCTGTTCACCCTTCTCGAAGCCCAGGTCTCCATCGTGGGAAGGCTCATAGCTGTGCAAGGCGATAACCAGGTTGTCTGTAAAGACAGGGGGAGTCAGGGAGAACCTGCCTGGAATAGGCTGGGAGCTCAAGTTCAGGAGTTACATGGTAGCCGACAAGACTGAGGGGGAAGGAGGAAGGACAGGTGGTGAGTAGGTGAGGAGATGGAGGCTGACAGCCAAGGGTCCACTGGACTTCTCTTCCAGGCCCTGCTGGTTGAAGTCACCTTGCAGTGGAGAAGCTGGGGGGTTGGAGCCCTCGTAGGTGACCAGTGGATCCCGCACTTCAGAGCCATTCCAGATGGACAGCTGTGGGGTAGGGGATGAGTGGAGTCAGAGAGCTGGAGGCTGGGTCAGACCCTGGCTTGCCTCCCCATTGCCCTGCTCTCCTTCACTTCAGCTTGGCTGGGTCTTATCACTGAATTTGCCAACCACTTGCTGCGTGACCTTATGAGAACCCCTTTCCCTCTCCGGGGTTCTTTTCATTTCTGTTGCAGGGGAGAGGGCTCGCTGTTATCTCAAGGACCTATAGTGGTGGTCCGTTTCTCTCTTCCAGGTCGTACACCCACCCGACTCCCGCACCAAGCCCCTGTTTTGCCTCTTACCATGGGCTTGCCATCCAGTGGGACTATGGGGTAATGGCAGTTCTCACATACATCGATGTTTTCCATCCAGTCATCTTCAGGGTTTGAGCTGCAGCTACAGCCCATGGTCCCTGGGGGAATGGAGAGGGGGCTGAAAGGGCTCCCCCAAGATCTACCCCTGCAACATCAGACATGCTAAGGCCTAGCCCTGGGAACTTCCAGAAGGACCCGAGATTGTTAGCCCCCCAGCCCCCATTCACCAGCCACAGAAAAGCTGAAATGGGGTCCTAGCTCCCAGTAAAGTCACACATGCCCTCCTGCTGAGGCCTAGGCCCCGCCCTCCCACCTGGGCTGGGCAAACCGCCACAGGCACCTTTGTTAGTCTAGTTGCCCACTTCCTGCCTCTCCCCCCTCCAGCTCTCTCTGCCCATCCCCCAAGTTGGGGGACTACCTACTAGAGATCACATACACTTCCCCAAGCCCTAGGGAAGACCTATGTTTTGATCCTCCCCTACCAGAGGGGTGTGTGCGCCCCACCTCCTAATTACAATTCCCCTTTCCAGACGAGGAAGCTGAATATGAGACCCTTTCTCCCGAATGTCAGCCATCAGGCCTCTGCTCCCCCAAACCCACCCCCACACACACAAAGTCTCCTTCAGAGCCTTCTTTCCGCTTCTCCCCAGCAGAAAACACTTCAGCGGCCCTCTTGGCCATACCTTTTACTTGTTTGCTTGCTTTAGCAGTGGAAACATTTTTTTTTTTTTTTTTTTTTTTCGGTACGCGGGCCTCTCACTGCTGTGGCCTCTCCCGTTGCGTAGGACAGGCCCCGGACGGCCAGGCTCAGCGGCCATGGCTCACGGGCCCAGCCGCTCTGCGGCATGTGGGATCTTCGTGGACCGGGGCACGAACTCGTGTCCCCCGCATCGGCAGGCGGACTCTCAACCACTCGCCACCAGGGAAGCCCATGTGGAAACTTTTTGTCAGATGAAATCAAGCAGAACCTCATAGATAAAGCAGGTAATAGTGGAGCTGTTCTGCCTGAAGCAGGGTGTGGCGGGACCTCACTCCTGGGAGTCCCTGCAGCACCTCCTCCCCCAGGGCTGCTCCTCAGGACTGCTTGGAAACAGCAGTCCTCAGGTAAAGTTTAATTGAATTTACTGTGCATTCAAGAACCTTAATATCAGAATCAAATCCACCTCCTCAGTCTATTCTGCTACACACACACACACACACACACACACACACACACACACACACACACACATATTCACACAGCCTGTGTTCTGAGCTAGTCTTCCCCAAAACCTCGCACTCTTTTCTTACAACGTGCCTTTGTTTATGTGGTTCGCCTGCCTTGGAATGCTTTTGCCCATCTGTTGAACTCTAACTCAATCTTCAAACCTCAACTCAGATATCACCTTCTCTGTGAAGCCTTCCCAATGCCCAGTGCTCTTTGCTCCTACAGCTTTCCACTTAGACCACAATCATCAACTTAGGCACTGAGTGCCATGATTACGCTAATTTATGTCAGTCCCCCTGCCTCTCCTACCCCCTTGATGAGATGGGGGATTTATCAAGAGCAGAAGCTGTGTTTTATTTGCCTGAATGTCCCAGCACCCGGAGCTATTCCTGTTAATAAATGTTGACTGGTATGTGGAGCGTTGATGCACAGATTCTCCCATCTATAGAGGTCTTAGAAACCACCAAGTCTAACCTCTGATTTTAGATGAGCAAACAGAGGACCAGAAAGGCCTGCTTAAACTCACACAACTGTTTGGGGCGGAATAAAGCTAGAGTTGCTAATACATGCTGGGACCATGTAGAAGTGGGGACCAGTGGTGGTTTTTTGGTTAGCAAGACTTAAGGTCCGGGGCTTCCCTGGTGGCTCAGTGGTTAAGAATCCACCTGCCAATGCAGGGGACACGGGTTCGAGCCCTGGTCTGTGAAGATTCCACATGCCGCAGAGCAACTAAGCCCGTGTGCCACAACTACTGAGCCTGTGCTTTAGAGCCCGTGAGCCACGACTACTGAAGCCCATGTGCCTAGAGCCTGTGCTCCACAACAAGAGAAGCCACTGCCATGAGAAGCCCGCGCACCACAACGAAGAGCAGCCCCCGCTCGCCGCAACTAAAGAAAGCCCGCACGCGGCAACAAGGACCTAACGCAGTCAAAAATAAATAAATTAATTAAAAAAAAAAAAAGACTTAAGGACCTATGTCAATTATATCTTAATTAAAGAAAGAAAAATAAGATTGAAGGATAGGCCCCGGAGTTATGTTCAAATTCTGGTTCTGATAACTTACTGTGTCTCTTTGCTGAAATCATTCTTCCCCAGCCTCACTTTGCCTTTTCTGTCAACTGGGGATCATCATCCCTTTCTCATAAGCTTAGATGAATGTTGGCTTGATTTAGAGCTAAGAAAGACTTATATCAGTGCCCATTCTGCCCTGGTAAATAATCCTCTTGGCTTTAAGCTCATGTTTCTTCTTTTTTAAAATTTAATTTTTATTTTATTTCGGAGTATAGTTGATAAGCTTATGTTCTTTAAACTGAGATACTTATAACCTTTCATGGGTACCGAAGTCACGGGTGTGTACCTCCCAAAGCATGAGTGTTAAACACATAGTTAAACCTTATTAACATAGTTAAACAGACATAGATCTATTACAAATAGAGGAAAATACAAAATGTACATGGAATTTTAAGCCAAATCAAGAGACTTTCAAGGAAAGGTGTACACGCATATACTCTTCCCCCTACTTTAGGAGTTCTGGGGAGACATTTGAGAAATCTTGCTCGGCTCTGTGGCTGCAAATGGCTTTTTTATTTTTTTTTGATTGCTAATTTTATTATGGCTAAGAACTGATCAGCAGCAAAAGCCTCCAGAAAAGAACTGATAACAACCTGGAACCAGCCTAAGATGAGCCGAGCTGTCTAGTAAGGTCCTGAGCAACCCATTGTTTGTGATATTCAAATAGGACTTGGAAAACCACAGGTTGGTTATATTACACAGAGAACACCAACATCAGATGAGGTGTCAACTTAGATCAGTAAGGTCCCTTCCAGGCTTGACATTCTCAGAGGCTTTGAAAAAGGGTAAGAGAAAGATGAGAAAAGTTTGGGGTTGAGAAAATGGGATGAACTGGGGTGCAGCAATGAGGGGAGGCTGGTAGACAGGGCAGAAGGAACCTTCTGAAGGCTGAAGCTCATAGGGCTGGAAACTGTACCTGTCCAGGCTGGGGTCACGTGGGGAGGGAAAAGGAGCCACAAGGCCTTGGGCCAGGGTCCAGAAGAGCATGCAGGCAGGACCTATATCCTGGATAAATCTCGGCCTGCCAGAAAGGATTGGGGCCATATATAAAAGAATGAAATATTGCCATTTGCAGCAACATGGATGGACCTAAGATTATCATACTGAGTGAAGTAAGCCAGACACAGAAGGACAAATATTATAGGATATCACTTATATGTGGAATCTAAAAAATAATACAAATGAACTTATTTACAAAACAGAAACAGACTCACAGACATAGAAAACAAACTTATGGCTACCAAAGGGGAAAGCGGGGGGGATAAATTAAGAGTATGGGATTAACAGATACACACCACTATATATAAAATAGATAAACAATAGGGATTTACCGTATAGCACAGAAACAACAAGGATTTACTGTATAGCACAGGGAGCTATGTTCAGTATCTTATAATAGACTATAATGGAAAAGAATTAGAAAAAAATGTATATATGCATAACTGAGTCACTTTGCTATACACCTGAAACTAACACAATATTGTAAATCTACTATATGTCAATTTAAAAAATAAATAAATAAAAGGACTGGGGCCAGGAGCGAGAAAAAGTTAAGCTGTGTTAAATTAAGCCAAAAGGTACTCAGTAACTCTGCTGGGTATCTGACCCTTAGTGTTTTCTCTGTGGCTTATTTAGTGCTGCTGGAGCCCTCCAGCTGCAGGTAGCAGGCCCTGCCCTATACAAAAGTGTGAGTTTTGGAGTATAGGGCCTGGCAGCAATCAGAAGACCCCAAGACCTGGCAATGCCAGAGGTTATTTTGGTGAGTGGCTCTCAGCCACTGGGAGCTACATGCTCCTATGAGGCCCGAGGATAATGTTGAAGGTTATTTCAATATTTTAAAAATCTGAAGGGAAATGGTACTATGATTTGTTTCTCAGTATGACAAACTGCATTATCATTTCTTCAACGCATACTTAAGTCTCTGATGAAAATTTGAACTAGGAAACAAGAAAATTAGTACCTAAATGAGGTTGTTCAGTCAGCAAAACCCTCAAAATCATGAGATCCATGGGGGAAGAGGGAAAAAGTACAACAGGGGAAGGGCAAAGGAGTCCTTGGAGGGAAGAGTTGAGAAGCACTCATGTAAGTCACCAGCCTCATTTTAAAGATGGAGAAGGTGGCGAATCAGAGAAGGTAAGTGATTTTCCCAATAGCACTTGAGGGCTCTTGGCAGAGGCGGGACTCCAATCAGGCCCCACCTCCTTTTTCAAGGTACTCTGCTCTATTCTTCCCTCCCTGGAGACTAAAGCGGGCAGGGAATCCTGAGAGGTCATGCAGACAGTGGAGCAGGGAGGGAGGTCTGACAGAGTGGGGTCCACTCTCCATCAAGATGTGATCATTGTGCTGTTAACAAAGGCCTTTCTCTCGAAGGCAATTCTCCCTCTATCTGGAATGCATGTTTCTGAGTGTACATTTACCTGCTTGGTGAATACGAGTCTGCACATACTGAGGCATGTGAATCATTGAGCATCATGCTTATGTGTACATACCCGTGGGTATGTAGGAGCCCCTGTGTGCAGATGGATGTGCAACAAAATGGGGGCATGTAGAGTCTGTGCGTGTCCCTATGTAATTGTGAGGTCATATATGCATGTATTTATTTGTACAAAATGTGGGTCCCATCCTAGTCTGATTCAGCCAGGTTAATGAATGAGGTCGGCAAAAAGAAAATCAAAATTAAAGCTTATGGGCTTCCCTGGTGGTCCAGTGGTAAAGAATCCGCCTTCCAATGCAGGGGATGCGAGTTGGATCCCTGGTCTGGGAACTAAGATCCCACATTCCTCAGGGCAACTAAACCCGTGGGCGCAACTACTATGCTCGTGCACCTCAACTAGAGAGCCCACGTGCTGCAAACTACAGAGCTCACACGCCCTGGAGCCTGCGTGCCACAACTGGAGAGAGAAAACCCGCACACCACAACTAGAGAGAAGCTCACGCACCACAACTGGAGAAGCCCACGCGCCGCAACAAAAGATCCCACATGCTGCAACTAAGACCCGACGCAGCCAAAAAGATAAAGAAAATAAATAAATTTTAAAAAATTAAAGCTTAATGTAAATTTCTCATAGAAGGAAAGAAAGGAAAGAAGGAAGGAAGGAAGAAAGAAAGAAAGAAAGAAGGAAAGAAAGAAGGAAAGAAAAAGAAACAAAGAAAGAAAGAAAGAAAAAGCAAGAAAGGTGGGAGGGAAGGAAGGAAGGAAGAAAGAAAAAGGAAACAGATCCAGAGAATCCCCAGGACTCTCAGAACCAGTAACAAAGGCAGATTCTGTGGTGAATGAAACAGGAAATTCTCTTCTCTCAACTCAGGAATTCAAGGTCAATAGGAGGAATTTTGTAGATTCTAGACCTCCGCTGACTAGCGCCTGAAATGTTCTCCGTCAAACTCAAGATCTGTCCATGGTTCACAGAGCACTTTGTACCAGTTATAAAGGGCCACCCCTCCCTAGGGTTTCAAACTTGGAGAGTGGAGTAAGGGCTAGATTTCAGGTACCATCCCTCTTGTCTCTTTGCACAGAGCCCAACACACAGAGTGGCCCTTCTCACTCTGTGTAGAATTGATAAAAAATCCCAGGCTGCGTGAAGCTCCTGGACTAGAGTTTCTGATCCCAGGGTTGTTTAGGAATCATCACAATGAGCTCTGATTCTTGCCAACTTGTTCATGTTTATCAACTCCATAGACATTGTCTCTCCTGGCTGGGCCTAGAATGTGTGTTGTCCCCTTAAAAAAAAATGTAACACTTTTCCTCCCCTAAACTGTAAACCGATTCATTTATCGAACATTCTGTCCAAAATGTGTGCCAGCTTCTTGCCTGGGTTTCTTGGGCTAACACTTTATGTCAAGGGCAGGCAGGCTCTTCTACTGCAGACCACTGTTGCCCTCTGGGCCACCCTGTGGCAAAGTCTGTCAGGAATAATTTAAAACATTTTCTTGGCCTTTTTCTTTGGCCAAGATTTGACTATTGGCAAAGTTGCATATGTTCAATGAATAACCTTAGCTGTGGATGCCTGCACAGAACCCTCACCATGGTACTCGAGAATCAGGGTTGACAGGCCTGGTAAATAATTTCTAGTGGGCAAAACGAGGATGTCTCCTGAATTCCCTCCTTTTTCCTGTGTTCCTCTTTGATATAATACCACTTTGGAATAAACTCTGTGAATTCACAGAGTTCACAAAACAGAGAACAAAAAGATAAGCCTTCTCTTATGCAAACAAGATGGATTTATTCTCACAAACTGGGAGTGGCTTAAACATAGAACTGATTCTGCTAGTTATTGCCATAAACAAGGGCTATAGAGCAATTATTCTAAAGCTGGTATTTTTGGTAGAGGTCCTCCAACTAGTAACTTGTATGTACCTAGTAATTTCTTTTATTGAGTCCCCTTCCTCATGTACCTCTGTCTGTATTTGGCGTCATGGGGGTTTTATCAGGACGAAGCCTTACTTACAGTTTGGCGAGCCACACCACTTTATTAAAGTTTCTGGAAATCTGCAGGTCAGGGAGGCTCAGCTCATCATATCCATATCATAGTGAACCAAGTTCATTCCCAAGGCCTCCCAGTCACTCACTGACAGAGGGCCTTTGGGCAGGTTACTACACCTCTCTGAACCTCCCTCAGTTCCTTTATCTTCAAAATGGGAATAAAAAAGGGGCCTGCGTCTAGGGCTGTTGTGAACATAATATGTGATATGTAGATGATCTCATATAATAAAGTACTTAACATGGTTCTTGGTACAGAGTAAGGACTAGGTAAATGAAAATAGTTATTTGAGGCCTGCATGGGTATTTCATTACCCCAGCCTTAAATACATTCATTTTCCTTTCTGATTTTTGGCACTTCCACTTTTTCACCTTTAATATATTTACCTCAAATGGAAACTTCACTACCATAAATGTAAAACCAGAACACAACATTGTAAATCAACTATACTTCAATTAAAAAAAAAGGAAAACCAGTATCACCAGTCATAAACAGAAATCTGTATATATTAAAATAAACACATACTATAATACCTAAATTCACATTTGTAAATGTTCATTCATTACCCCCCTAAAATCACTCACCCGCATCAATGATGCACAGGCCATATCTGGGGAAATGCCACACTGTGAGACAGAACTCTGGGCTTAGGCCTCTGTTGGTAAGTTAGAGGAGACATGACTTTCTTCCTACTTGGCCAGCCTATCGACAAAAATTTAATGCGCATGTCTTACGTGCCAGGCTCTGATCTAGAGCTGGGGACACAGAGGTGAGCAGTCAGAGAGGCTCCCGTCCACTTGGCCCTGCCTGCTGTGTTAGAGGTGGGTGCCCCTCTGGCGGGTCACTCCATTTTCACAGGAGGCAGTAAGGCCTGTCTTCAGCTCACTGATCGGTTACATCTGTGACCCTGACAAACTGACAACACAAAACAGCAGTATTTGCCAGGAGGTAGCATCTCAAAATCACCACCATTACCCATTAACCAAGTTAACGACATTTAGTTAAAACCTCTGAAAAGATGAGGCAAGATCTCCACGTGTTGAAATGGAAAGATGTCTCAGATATAACATGGCAAGCAAGTTACAGAACAGAATGTAGAGTTTAAGTCTATTTGAATTTAAATATGGAGATATAGGGGATTCTGTTAAGCCAGGCTCTGTGCTAAGCCTTCATTTGCATGACTTCATGTAATTTTCATAATAATCCTATGAAGTAAGTGCTATTATTACCCCCATTTTACAGATGCAAAAATTGAGGCCCAAATGGGGTAAAGGTATTTGTCTGAGGCCTCATAACAACAAATAAGTGGTGGAGAGGTGAGCTGAACCTCGGTCTACCTGCCTCCAGAGATTAGGCTCTTAACCAGTATGCTTTCCAGCAGCCACACATAGGAAAATCTGGAAGGATGTGCACCAAATTGTCCACAATGAGCATAGCCCAGGAGTAAGATTGGAGGGAGCTGTATTTCTTAATATGTCTTTGTATGTCCCTGTACTGTTTAAATTTTTAAAAACAGCCATGTGCTAATTTTGTAGTTGAAAAACAACAAAGCCCCCACGAACGCAAAAACTCTGCTAAGAGACACAAGCATTTGAGGAGAATCAACTGTACAGCTTGCCCTTCCACTCCTCTCCTTGTCTCAAGAGGTGTAGGCATGGAGAAGGGGATACAGGAAAAAAGGTTCTGCAACCACAGAAGTCTGAAAAACACTGGGTTAGACAAAATCAAACAGCCACCTTCTCTGGGGAGACTTTCAGAGCTTCAACAAGCTAATGCTGATGGTGAAGTTAATGTGGGACATTTTGTAGCTTAGGCCATGTTGATTTGGCCCCAGACCGTTTTCTTTCCAGGTGCCTCATGGGACTAGCATTCTTTAGAACAAGCATTGGAAATGCAGCTCCAGGTGCTTTCAAACCAACACCTGGATGGTATCTTTGTCCCACCTGCCCCCATTCCACCCACATACTCATCTCCCCTCAGCATCGCTTTCACTACGTTGAGCTTGGCCTTGAAGCCATCAGCTTGTGGGTGTGTGGATAGATTTGTAAGATCCAGTGTATGATGTATCTGCGGTCCCTTCCTCTGCCTCTGAACATACATGCACACATACATTTTCCAATGATGATATGAATGGTGTTTTGGCTAGGGAGGGAGGGTTCATGTGTGTGTCTGTGTGAAGCTGTGTGTGGGACCCTCCTCTAAGACAGACCCTGTGGTCCAATCTAGAGTTCTCACAACCACTAGTACACACAGGAAACAAGCTCATTTGCAAAGCCACACCACAAGTGTGAGGGAATGGGTGGTTCACTGGCCTGCCCAAGGTGCTGAGTAGGAGTAATTCTGGTGCAGACATCCCCCCCACCCTTTGGTGCACAATTTGCAGGAGAAGGGGGTGCCTAACCTCTGTTAAGCACCTACTGCATGCCAGGTACTACCCAGGGCACATCACAGCCATTATTTTCTCTTTGATTCCCCACAGGCACTCTGTAAGGAGGGATTTATTATTGCCTCTTTACCAATAAGTAAACTGGAGTTCAGAGAAATGAAGCCATTTGTTCAAGGAAATGGCAGAACTGGAACTGTGCCTGGGTCTGCCTGGCTCTGAAATGCATGTCCCTCACGCTACACCAAACCCGCTGGCTCTCTTGTGTTTGGTCTTGCCCTGAGGCCTCTGCCCTCCTGGGACCCAAGAAACAACCCAGGGACAGTGACCTTGGCTTCATGTCCTAGGTGCTCTGCAGAATAGGCCTTAATCCTTCTCAGAACTGCCTTGACTCTTCCAGGAAGCCTTCCGGATCACCTAAGGGAAGCCTTCTCCCGTCCTCTGAACCCTCCGCCTATTCTCTTGCTCCATCACTTGGCCCTTTTTCCCTTAGAATCTTAGAGAAGAATCTCTGTCCCTGAGCCCCGAGGGCGAGGGACCCTGAGTCATCTATCAGCACAGGCTGTGTGGGAGAGGGGACGGCTTATGCGGGTCCAGAGTCTGGATGAGGGTAGGGAGACCCAGCATGTTTTTCAGGCCCGACAAGAGGCTGCAGGCCTTGGAGCTGGGGACAAAAGAAAGGCTGGGACATGCTGACTCAGTGGAAACTGTGTTTCAAGAAAAACTCCAAAGGCGGAGAGGGAGGCAGGGGAAACCTGCAAAGTGTGGCTCAGGTGGGGATTTGCCCGATAAACAGCAGGCTGAGAGCTAGAAAGTGAGGGGGTGGGCAGGGAGCTGACTCTGCTTCCCTGGGCCGCCACCAGCTTCCTGGGGTTTGAAGCAGGAATCAACAGGACCCACTGGCCCTACACAGACAGCAGCAGTGGGAGCGGGGCTGGAGCGGGAGGGAGCAAAGGGAAGAGGGGAGGACTTCCTGCGGACACAATGGCAACTTTCCAGATGGAAGTCCACGCGGTCCTTTCCCGGGGCCAACAGCACCCCTGTCCGGAATAAAAATAGCCCTTCCTCTTCCCGTCTCCCATCATTCTCTCACCCCCCAACTTCCCAGAGTCCGGTCAGATACTTCCACCCGGGAGGCCCCATGCCAGATGATAAATATCCCTTCACATGCCCATCTGTTCCCAAAGGAAGACTCCTCCTTCTCTCAAAAAATGTTGGTCACTGAGGCTAAAATCACTTCTCACGTGTCCATCTGGATGCTCTGGGTGACTCCGCTCTCTCTCTCAGGAGAGTCTTGTCATTGGGATCTGCCCCAGCAACCGGAAGGATTCCTGGGACCCCTGACTCAAGCCTGCCCATCACCTTGCTCCATAGGGGGTGTGCGCCACACCCTAGGCCATCACCCTCTCTCAGGGACCATCACACCTTCTCTGCCTCTGCCTCGCTGACGGACTGCAGGGAGGGTGTGCTTTGCCCCAGTCTGGGCCTCAGGAGGCTCATCCATCATGGGGTGAGGGACTGGATTAGGGATTTCTGAAGGCCTTTTTAGTACCTGACAGTCCATGTGCCAGATCCCCAAGAAAAATGCTCCCAGTGAGGTGGGGCCTGATGGCAGGCAGTGTGACAGAGGCAAGAGGTAACAGCTATGCAGGAAAGAGGTGATCCGGTTGCTCTGCCTGTCTTCCACCTGACCTCCAGCCAGGTTTTTCTGTCCCCCAGCCTGAAGGGCTGCTGCCTACCTGGGGAGCCTGGCCCCAGGCCCAGCTGCAGCCCTCTGCTATCAGGCCCCCCACCGCAGCCCCTAGACCCCTGTTCCCAGTACTCCTTACCTGCCCAGCCCAGGAGCCCTCTGGCCCCATTCACATGGTCTTCCTGGCCTAGCCTGGCTGCCCAGACACAGCTTCGACTCCCCTCTCCGTCGTAGCCACTGCGTGTCTCCCCGCGCCCACGTCCCACCCTGACTTCCTGCCGCCTCCTGAGGGCCCCAGCAGCCCAACCACAAGCCTCCAGCACCCCAAGCTTCCTGCTGCCATAGCCCCCTGCCTCTCAGCCCTCAGGGGTCCTATACGTCTCCAGTCCAGGCCCTACTCACCCTGAGGGTGGCACTTGGAGGTGAGGGAGGATATTTGATAGAACTTCCCCCCGCCCTCCCAGCGTGCACCTGG
Organism: Physeter macrocephalus; assembly: GCF_002837175.3. NCBI lineage: Eukaryota > Metazoa > Chordata > Mammalia > Artiodactyla > Physeteridae > Physeter > Physeter macrocephalus. The sequence goes on from NW_021145508.1 coordinate 32,181, forward strand.
ACAAGAGATTCAAGGGCAGCCTTGAAACCCCACTGAGCGGGAGGCAAACAGACACCCACTCAGCTTTCAGTGAAGGGCAAGTAGCACTGCTGTCACAGTCTGAGAGCTGGGTGACCTTTTCATTACTGTCGGAGGGCAAAACTAACATCACTTCAGAATCAGAGGAGAGGACAGCATCCCTGTAACATCACTGGAGAGCAGACACCCGTGTTCCAGTCAGAGAGATACCAGGCTCACACAGCTGCTAGACACAGCAGCGGAACAACAGCCATGCCATCTCAGGGCACAGGACAATAGTTTATTATACACAGAGGGTAGGCTAACACCCCTCTTACGGACAGAACACTGGACAACAGGCTGTTTAAGAAAGTGGGCAGGACAACCTCTTGTCTTTAAGGGGACAGAGTAACAGCCTCTGTCGTGGGCAGAGGGCAGGACAAACCCCCTAATTATAGTTGGAGAGTAGGGCAACCCTTCTAACCAGGTAGAAGCAAGACCACAGCTCCTGTCAGAGGCACAGGGCCTGACACCTCCTCCTGCAACAGGTGGGAGACAGAACAGACACTCCTGCCCAGGCACCCAGGTGCAGGCAGCAGACTGGCCGTGCCTTCTGCTATAGGCAGGAGGCGGGGACCTTGTCACAGCAGCAAGCAGGCCAACAATCTCCCTTTCCTCAGGGGCCAGGCTGAGGGTGACGCCCGTCAGAGGCTGAGGGCCAGGTCACCAGCGTTATGAGGAACTCTAGGTGGCCTCTCTCAGGCCCAAGAGATGGGCCTTGATCCCACCCGGCATAAATATGTTGCCACCGCCTGAGCCTGCCCTGGGGGAGCGGGCTGGGGGAGGGGAGCCCACAGAGCATTGTTGGGGTTTGCGAGGCTGTGTGCACCTCAGCTGCCGAGGGAAGGGGGAGACAGGAAATGGGTGGGGGGAAGAGGAAGCCTGAGCTGGAAAGTCAGACAAAGAGGGTAACACAGAAACAAAAGCTGAGAAATACAAAAAACAAAAAAACAAAAACCTACCGAATGACACAGAGCCCAGAGCCCCAGCTGTGGGGCCCCAGCTCCCCTTGCTGTGAACCTGAGCTCTTCACAGTCCATCTCTGGGCCTCAGCACAACAGCAAGAACACCACTGAGGCTTGTAATAATACATAATAATGCACATTTATTGAGGGCTTACAGTGCATTATCTCACTTCAGATGTATCCAACTACTTGTGGAGTGAGAATTAGCATTTCCATTTTAAAGATAAAGAAACAGATGCAGGGGGTAAGGGACCGCCTCAGAGTCTAAGATCAATAGAAATCAGTGGTGGGGCTGCCACTGAACCCAGGTCTACCAGATCCCGCGTTCTTCAGCTGCCCATTTACCTAAGTCACCTTCCATGGGGGTGATTTAGAATTTTAAGTTCTTTTCCAGTTCTGATCTTGATAAGATAGAGCAACAGAAGTGGAGCTGTGGGGAAGATGGGGATCCAGCTGTCCATCTCCACCCCCAAGGCCAGCTTCTCTCCGGCAGTAGAATCCCTGGTCCCAGCAACAAGTGACATACAGCCACCTTGGGCCTGAATAAATAACTGCAGAGACCTTGATGGGAAGCAGAGGTTTATTGAGGAGCCTGGGAGTCTGTGAACTCCTCCCCTTCCTCCACACCGTCCACCCTCCCCCATCTGGGGCAACAGGGGCAACAAGATGCAGGGGCTTTAAGCTCCCAGAGCTCTGAGCATCTCCCGGACTCTCCCCCCACCGCTCTCCAGGTGCTGGCTCCTCTGGGGCACCCCTCCTTTCCTTCTTCCCAGGTGGGCTGGGGAATGGGTAGCGGGTGGCGAGGCAGGCACGCGGGTGCCCCTCAGCAGAGGGTGAAGCGCCGGGCACTGATGTTCATGCGCGTGAGGCCCAGGTGCCGCAGTGGCGGGGCCAGGGCCAGGCCGGCTCCCGGCTCCAGCTCCAGCTCCATCTCGGCCTCGTTCAGCAGCTCTTGGTGCAGGTGACAGACTTGGTCCACCTTCAGCCGGTGCAGCTGGGCCCGCAGCCGAAGCAGCTGCCCTGCCAGCTGCCGGTCCTGTGCCTGCATCTCCCGCTGTGGCCGAGAGGGGGCGTGAGCCTGCTGAACCTCCCATTTTTCCCTCCTGGTCAACTCCCTGGGTCTCTGCGCTGGCTATGTCCTCCCCACACCCTCACAACCCAGCTCTATCCATCCCATCTCATAGATCTTGCTCTAAAACCAAGCTAAACAAATACAGGTACCTGGGGCCCAATCCTAGATCAACTAAATGGAATATCCAATTTGGAGGCTGGACATTTTTATATTTGCACATATTGTATTGAACCACCTATTCAACACTGGCCTCTTGTACAGTGTGGTCAGTACCTCCTTTGTATCTTTGGGGTATAGCAAGTCCCAGAGTATGGGAGGCCATGCCTTCCCCAGCTATAACTGGTTGCCCCACAAGGGCAGATTCGGTCCCCTGAGCCACAGGACCACAAGATCAGTAGATTGGATGGACTCCTTCTTCAGCAAGGCTCCCTGAATAAAACACTGGACAAGTCCATTCCTGGCTCCTCAGCCCTGGCACAAAGCCACAGGAGTGGGCATTTGCTAGAGGCAGGGTCATTCTCATCCCCTCCCCATACCCAGTGTCTTGGGCCCTCAGGACTGCCCTCAAGGCCCTCTGCAAGGCTGCCCTCCCCACCAGACTCACCAGCTCCCGTCGGAGCCACTCAAGGGCAGAGTCCATTGAGTCGAAGCCGCAAATGGTCCCAGGTCCCCCGGGCTCGGGTCTGGCTTGGGCCCTGCGCCAGGCCTGGCTCTGGACCTGGGCCGTCCACTCCAGATATGAGGGCCGCCGTGTCTGCAGCTGCAGCTTGGCCGTCAGCGCCTTTACAGAGTCCAGGCTCTCTTGTTCTTCATCCTCCTCATCTTCTTCACCCACTGCCTGGAATTTCAGTGGCTCCAGGGACATGGTTGGGGATGAGGGACAGGGCAAGTCTGCAGCTCTGGGATTAGGGAAAGCCTGGCAATATTACCCCAGAAGAGGTGGCAGAAGCTGAGGGTGAAAGAAATGTGCAGGGAGTGTGCGCTGGTGAATGTTCAAGGTGGGTCAGGGAGGCTTGAGTGTGTCAGGGTGGGTAGGTAGATGGTTGTGGGAGGCTGAGTGTGCAAGGGCTGGGATTTTCCTGCACTGCTAACCCGGGAGCCACGTGATGCCTGTCCGGGTGGGGGCAGGAGAAGCCCTGCTCCTCTGGCCCCTTGGATAAAATTTATTGTCTTTGCCCAGAAGGAGACACCCAGTTCCCAGAAAGGAAGTTGCTCCAGGATAAGAAAAGCATCATCCACACCAGAATATTGGCCCTCTTCCCAAGACCCAAGTTAAAGGATTCGGGAGGCGATAGGAGGCTGACAAGCTGCCCCCTGTCCTCACTCATGACACTGGCCCTTCAGCAAAGGAATAGGGTCCAGATCCCTGGCTCAGGAACCAGGAGAACTGGGTTCTGGTGCTAGATCTGTGGGACCTTGGACAAGTCACTGACTCTCTGCTGGGACAGATCAATGATTTCAAGCTATATTCTAAGGAACTTTTGGTTCCCTTGGAAATCCCTCAAGGACTGTGTGCAGGGTAAGGGCACAGCTGTGGATGGGCTCCTAGACCTTCCTCTCCCTGCCCCTCCCAGGGCTTCAACCAGAACGGTTCCCTTTTTAAAACTTTGTATTGAAATATAACACACACAGAAAAATTTACATGTCATAAATACATGGCTTGCTGAATTCTCCCAAACTGAACACACTTATGTAAGTGGTACCTAGATCAAGCAAAGGAGTATTACTATCATCCAGGAAGCCTCTTTTGTGCTCCTGGCCTATCACAACTCTCCTAAGGGTAATGTAACCAAGCATAGGGCTCGCTCATGTGCCTGCAGTGCAAAAAGCCAAGCTCTGACAGGGTTTTTGCAGCAAAGTAAGGGTTTATTGCAGGGAACCAAGCAGGGGAGTTAGAGCCAAGCCTCAGCTCCACTCCAACTTGGTCTTTGAATGTTGGGGTTTTTTTAAAAAAAGGGGAAGAAAAAAAATTTTTTAATAAATAAAAAATAAAGTAAAAAAATAAAAAAGGGGAAGAACCGGACTTCCCTGGTGGTCCAGTGGTTAAGACTCCACTCTTCCACTGCAGCAGGCACAGGTTCAGTCCCTGGTGGGGGAAGTTCTGCATGCCGCGTGGTGTGACCAAAAAAAAAAAACCAAAAACAATTAAAATAAAACAGGGGAAGAACAAAGAGGCTGAGATTAACCATCATCTTGTGACGTTTCTGTGACATTTCGTAATCGTTTCTGTGACATTTCTTAATCGTAGTTTCAGGAGTCAGAATGTCTCTGGTTTATGATTATCTGGCCAGGTGGTCCACAGCTAGGGGCTGATGAGCTGTTACCTCATCTTGTCTTAGAGAAACAACTTGAATTTGTATGTTAATGATGATATCTAGAATAGCAGTTTCAGTACATTAATGATGTTATTGACAGCAGCAATTTTAGACTTCTGACTCTGTGTTTGTTTGTTTTTGTTTTTTTGGCCATGCCACAAGGCATGTGGGATTTTAGTTCCCTACCAGTGATGGAACCCATGCTTCCTATAGTGGAAGTGTGGAGTCTTTTTTAAAAATTCTATTTATTTTATTTTTGGCTGTGTTGGGTCTTCGTTGCTGCGCGCGCGGGCTTTCTCTAGTTGTTGTGGTGCACAGGCTTCTCATTGCAGTGGCTTCTCTTTGTTGCGGAGCATGGCTCTAGGCACGTGGGCTCAGTAGTTGTGGCTCGCGGGCTCTAGAGTGCAGGCTCAGCAGTTGTGGCGCACGGGCTTAGTTGCTCCAAGGCATGTGGGATCTTCCCAGACCAGGGCTTGATCCTGTGTCCCCTGAATTGGCAGGCAGATTCTTAACCACTGTGCCACCAGGGAAGCCTGGAAGCACAGAGTCTTAACCACTGGACTGCCAGGGAAGTCCCTGACTGGTTGATTAGTGTTCATTTAGCACAGGATTGAGGTCAGAGGGGACATAAAAAAGAGTAAAGTTTTGGATAGAGATTAATCATAAACTCAGTAAGGAATCTTGGTTTTAGGGGGACTTGGTTTCAGTAATACTACCCTAATTTGACAGCATAGATTAGTTTTGCCTTTTTGTATACTTTCTAGTGGTTCTCAATCTTTAGCATGGATCAGAATCATCTGGAAAACTTGTTAAAATAGATTGCCCCATTCCCAGAGCTTCAGATTCAGTATGTTTGGGGTAGGGCCCAATAATTTGCATTTCTAACGAATTCCCATCCCAGCTGATGCTGCTGGACTAGAACTTTATAATTTATACTCTTTTATGTCTGGTTCCTTTCATAGAGCAGTTCCAACTTTATGTTATATTATTGGGGGGGCGCCTATGATTTCATTATTTGATGGAAGGCTTTTGCACACACACAGAAGCCTGGAACCTAGTAGACCAGAAGGCTCTTTAAAGGCAGGAGTACATCTTATTTTTCTTAGTAACCAGCACTTAACACAGTGTAGGCATCAGTGTTTAAGAAATAAAAGAATACTTGGATGGATGGGTCCTCCAGCAAATAGACTTAAACTCTAGTAATTTACCAGCTTAAGTGTGTCTCTTGCCAGACTGAAAACCCTGTGAACAGAACCTTCCTCAACCATTCTTGGGTCCCAACACCCAGTGTAGGGCCCAGCTCAGTGTACAGGCACTTCATGTTTGGGCAAAGGATGGAGTGATGAGGGATGGAGCTCCTGAGGGCAGAACTATACCAGAAGTGGCCCCCATAGAGGGCGCCCTCAGACAGGGACTTCCAGCTGTGGTGGGGGAGGGGTGCCTGCTACACAATTGCTTGCATTTAAGGTGGACCAAGGGATTTCCCCCACCCAGCCTCCGATGTAGGGGAGGATGCAGACAGTTCCCAGTTTCACACCCACCCTTTCCACCCCTTCCACCAGGGTACAGGAGAAGAGACAGTATTTTTCTTTATTTTTTTTTAATCGGTGAGAGTGCCAGCACCCCACAGTTAAAAAAACCAAAAATGTGAGTGCCTCCTGCGACCCAGGCAGGAGGTAAAGGGCTTTAACAAGAATATTCTCCCCATTTCACAGATGATGAAATTGAGGTTTCCTTAACAGGTTCTAGCCCCGGGGTCTTCACTAAGAAGTGCTGGCAATAGGAGGGGGAAATTCCTGTGAAACTGTGCGATCCCTTCCTCCAAGGGGCCTCCTTAACAGCTGTCCTGCCGGCGTCGCCAGCTGCCCAGCCAGTTCCTGTCCCTTTCGGAGCCCGCGCTCACCCCGCCTGACGCTCCTAGAGTCTGTCCTTCTACCGGGCCCCAGGCCCACCTCTGGAGGAATGGAGTTCTCGGAGCTGATCCGTACGGGCCAGGCCCAAGCCGAGCTCCTGCGGGGCCCGGAGATGCCCCCGCTGCGCGGCACGCTTTGCGTCACCGGCCACCACCTGCTGCTGTCGCCAGGGCCCCAGGCGACTCCAGACCTGTGGCTGCTGCTGTTGCGTAGTGTCGACTCCATCGAGAAGCGGTGAGACGTGGCGGGGACATCCCCGTAGCCTGGGAACGCGTGGCTCCGCAGGGAGAGGGGGAAGGGCAAGCGCAGTTGGAGCTGGTGCCCCCCCCCCCCCCCCCCCCCACGCACAATCCCAAGAAAACCCCTTTCTCTCCCCCCCCGTAGGGGTCGG